>NC_084603.1:3376664-3676664 GCF_033807715.1 Cololabis saira
TTTTCCTGTACAAGCTTTGACCTTTTTAGAGTTTATTTTATTTTTAGGCCACTTTTTCATCTCCACTCTGAATGTGTGAGTCAGGCGGTGTCAACAACAGACAGAAATGGGCAAGCAGGATAACTCAAGTGAGAATCTTCACAAGTCTGGTGACAAAACAAAAAATTAGTGTTCAGTGCTCAGATGTGAAAGAATGTGGGATGTTGTCTTCCTTTGCCCTTCCCTCCCGTCTTTTTTTAAACCATGTCACGCATTCAAATGACAAAACAGCTGTCGCAACTTTGTCCGCTGACAGTAAAGCACGGGGCTTTAGCGCTGCTTCCTGCTGGGTTTTCATATTACCTACTATGCACTGATATGAGACAACACCCTGCTAAGTCAGGCGGAGTGTCTCCTCTTCACCCCACTGCTAAAGCACACGAGCAGGGAACTTCAGCTCGGGAAAAAAGTTATCCTCATGGTAATGAACAATTCCCTTCCCACTGTGAGTGTCATTACCACACACTGTGATGTGGCTCAGAACTCTGCTCACGCAAATACAGCAACACACATGGATCCAAACGAACCCCCCGTGCCCCATCCCCGCCCCCGCAAGTGCTTGTCAGAATTTGCAATCACAGGCAGCTTATCTTTTATTCACTATGCTCGAAATTGATGCTTAGTGTCAATTTTTGTCAAAAGGAGAAAATAAAAAGACAGACGGTTAAGTCAAAGACATGAAAGGGGGAGTTGAGGGGACATTGCCAAAATTAATACTCCACAGCTACAAGAAAGCATCGGCGTCGCCAGACAGGTTTTACTGGGGCACTTGCCCCAGTATTGATCTGCAGTGCCCCAGTAAAAATTTCACCAGTAAAAAATTAATTTCGGAGTTTTAACTCCACATAGCATACACCAGTGTTGTGCATGAACGTGTTCAATAATCCTTCTTATTTCACCAGCGGGCGGCGCGCATATTTAAAATGCTCGACGAGCCCGGTGCAGTCTTTACGAATGAAGGCTGATTTATGGTTCCGCGTTACACCAACGCGGAGCTACGGCGTAGGGTACGCGGGTTCGCACGTCCGCACGTACCTTACGCCGTAGTCTCCGCCGTTCGGATGTAACGCGGAACCATAAATCAGCCTTGACAGGTGAAGAGAGACGTTTGCAGACGCAGCGTCAGCGAGCCGTCAGATGATGATCCTTATCATTATCTGCGGGAATTTTACACATCGTCTCCCAAAAAGTCTGACGGTAGGAAACTAACCTTTCTGTGAAGATTATGTCCACCTGCGCTGAGAAAACAAGTCCTAACGTCTGCCTCGTCAACTTCAAATTTGTAAACGTCATGTGGAGTTAAAGCATCCGTCCAGTGTGAGAAAATATCTGCGAGTCCTTAACAATCAAAAAAGTTCCCAGAAAAGACCAAGAGGTCTGATTTCCCAGTAACAGGTAGACAAATTAACAATGCACTACAATGTTGGAGATTTACAGCCTCTGAATGAAGTTGAAAAGTTGAAACCCTGTCCTGCATGTTCTACATGTTTCCTTGCATCATCACACCTGATTCTAATTAATGGTCCTATTTAGCTTGTCATCAAGGTCTTGACACTTCTGTTGATGACAGAGCCACTTGTATCACGGTGTGCTGAAGCAGGGAAACATCTAAAACATGCAGGACAGGGGTGCCTCTAGGACCAGGGATGGGAAACACTGATTTAAAGCACCATTTCAGCTTTTTTATTATAAATAAGTGCTAAAACAATTTTTGAATTCTCTGTGCCCCAGCTGTGCCTCAGTTACAGTCTTAAGTCTAGTGACGCCCCTGCAAGAAAGGGGTGTATTTGAAAAAAAAAAAACACATCCTTCTTTCATTTTTAATCTTAAGAGTGTTGAGCATTGACACACAAGTCCCAGTCACAGATTCCTCTCTCACTTACAGCATCAGTGTTGGAGAGTTTTCATAATGAAAAAGAGTAACAGCCGCTCGATCCGTTTGACACATAAAGCTCGGCATCTCCATGGTTTGGGCCACAGCTCTGACGGAACATATTTTTATTCATAAGTGAGAGGTTGACAACAAAATCCTTTTGATCATCTCCACAAGTGAGCGGCGAAAAAGTATCATTCAAAAGGTATTTTTCTCAGCCTGAGCCAATATATTTACCTTCACTGAGGTGGATTTATAAAGCGGCTGCCCATGCTTCAGAGAGTTGACACACAGACGAAGTAATGATGCGTTATTAATTAGAAAGTAAAAGTTCTAATGCCCTTTGGAGGAAGATTAACACCCACTTTCATTTAGAAAAATGTCAGTGCCCCTAATAAATGACTCCTACTCGGAGGAAGGAAATGAACGAGACTATTACTTGGTACTCATATGTATATTCTAAAGTCCTCGTGCAAGGGTAATGTTTGTGAAATACGTAAAGTAGCGCAGAATGCCATTTATAACACAAATAAGTCACAGAAATATAGTCTCTGCAAGAACAAATAGCACCTGTAGGAAATACATTTGCTGCAATGTATGGCTTATATTGCTTCCCACTACACAGCAGCCAAACTCATTAATCCTCAGACATAAAATATTCATTTTCAGGCTATTTATTTTAAGATAAAGTAATTTACAAGTCAGTTACTGTGAAGCAAAAGGGTTAAATGACTGATTCAGAATAATCTGTTGTCCAGCAGAACCCAGAACAAGATGCATTCAGGTGTCACTCAGTGTGAAACTGTAGAAAAGCTGAAAATAAAGCCAGGACTAGACAAAAGTCAGAGTGTAGTAAACAACCCCAAAAAGTCAAAAATAAAAACGCTGCAGACAAAGATTTCTTGCCTAAAATACAAATGACTGGGAAGCTTAGCGGGACATGCAATTATCATGTCGTAATCTGGAAGCGGCAACAGAAGCTGAGGAGTAGATGTACTGAGTGAAAAATTACTGATTTCAAAGAGGTGTGGATGGTAGTCAGGGGAACTGAACATAAAGCAGGTGTAGAGCAGAAAGAAACACAGAGAAGAGAATTTCAGATGCCGGGGGAGATCAAACAACTTGCACACTTGGGTTTCCTTGAGTTCATACATGGCAAGTTATACTGTGGAGAGCAAACAGGACTGCAAAATACCGGGAGGCTGTGGCTCCGTGGCAGGGTAACATAATCAGCAATCAGCAATGTTGGAAGACATTTTCAAATAAGCTCAATCTTTTTTTTTTTTTAATGATTTTTTTTTATTGGAAATAGTTTCACATTATACAACAGTAAAGCAAAATAACTGGGAATACTTCCATCCATTCATTTTTCCCATCTTTTTATATCCCTCCCACATTCCCATCCCCAACCCAGCACTTACAACAGACCCAGAGACAAGAAAAAAACAACCAAATACAATATAAAGAAAGAAAAAAGAAAGAGAAAAAAAAGGGGAAAAAAATAAATAAATAAAAATAATAATAATGATGCTACTCATTTTATTTTTAATGCTAGCAGTCTGACTGTGAGCCTACAGATGATCAAAGGCCTTGCTGGGAAATATCAGAGATTTTGTCAGACTTCATAGACATTTGTGGGTTAGCGGCCCATTTTATAGCACATCAGATCCTGGGGGGGAAAATCCAGGGCCATGCTTCCCAAGAAAATTCCTCCCCTCCCTTTAAAAAAAATTAAAAACCCAAAGGAAAGAAAAAGAAAAAAAAAAAACAGTAAGACTAACCCCCCCTTCCTTTTTTCCCCCCTTTCTCTTTAAATGTCTTTTTTGTTGTTTTATAGTAGGAGCCCCGACAAGCGTTGGCAAAACAAAACATGAGGAAAAAAAAAAAAATTAAAAACCCAAAGGAAAGAAAAAGAAAAAAAAAAAAACCAGTAAAAATCGTCCATGTCCTTTAAGAAATAAGCTCAATCTTGATAAATCAACCATAAATTTGATGTGAGAAAACTTTCTTTCTTTTTGCATGAAAACATATTAAAGCTACATTCAGTTACATAACAACAGTTTCTTGAGTTTTCAGATCAAATAAAGTGATTCAGGCCAACATAGTAAATGCTGGTGGAATTTCTCAACTAATAGTTTGAAAGAAGAAACACCATTGTGACCTCAAAAGTACTTTAAATGATTAACTTAATGTTCAACATAAACAAGAGGAAAAATAGTCACCTTTGATTAACTGCATAGTCCTACAAAAGGCATACTGGGATACAGGAACCCACGTCTCCAATGGCTGTATGATGAGCTTACAGAATGTGTGGAGCGCTAACAAGAATGTCTAAAATGAAACAAAAGCATCTTTGAAAAATAGAATCAATGTAGTGGATATCAATTTTGTTCTCTGCATCATTTCTTTTTCCAGTTTTTTTAATGAAAAGCTGTAAAAACGACTATAGGATCGGACACGGTAGCTGAACGACTCACGCAATGTCGAAGTGGAAAGGGAAAAGAGGAGATTGGTGTGAACGGGTGCATTTAGCATGTGTTTGTGTGTGTGTGTGGGCGGACAAACTAGACAAACACTATTCAAAACATCTTAATTGCACTAAAGAGAGCCTGTCCCACTCTGAGTTACAATATTGCGAACGACACTCCAGGCAGAGGAAGAGAAGACAACACACACACACACACAGTCGCTAAGTCTTTTTCTCATAGACGCTAATGGAACAAACTCATTTGTGGAGAAAAGGCAGATGATTACATTAGACCGTAATCAGAAATGTATAAAGGCACAAAAACAGCAGCTAGACACTGTCTAACTCTTGACCCCCGGTTTGGGGTGGGATGGACTGAGAACTAATTAGACACAAGCGTGCACACGGTGGGATGTCTGTGTGAGATCAGTGGAGGTTTAAATTATAACAAGAAAAATATGTGATGATTTCCACTTTCATAGTGTGGGAGTTTCATGAACCTAACATGTGTTCTAAGATGGCAAGGAGTATTGGAGTGCTGAATAAATGTAGACACATCTTGAACCAAACAACACTATACAATCTGTACTGTGCACTCATATTACCATATCTGATCTATTGTGTTGAAATCTGGGGTAATACTTACAAGAGCACCTTACAAAGGATATGCACATTGCAAAAAAGAGCAGTAAGGATAATAAATCATGCTGGGTATCTCGATCACACCAATCCTCTATTTCTTAAATTACAGACTTTGAAATTTATGGACTTAGTGAAAATTAGAACAGCAATAATAATGTTCAAAGCAAGAAATAATACACTGCCTGAAAACATTCAAAAAATGTTTCAAGCTAAAGAAGGACAATATAGTCTAAGAGGAAAATTACATTTTAAACAACCATGTGTACGCACTACTCTTAAAACCATGTGCATATCAGTCTGTGGGGTAACTTTGTGGAATGGTCTTGATGATAAAATCAAACATAGAGTTAGTACTCTATACAGTTTAAAAACACATACAAGAAAGCAATTCTTGACAAGTATAATAATGGGGACCTCTAAGGAAAGTAATTCACATTACATATGTATTTCTTTGATTATTATTTTGTTTTATTGTGAATGGAGTATATATGATACAAATATAACTGCCAGCATTCAAGGCTGTTTGTGGATCAGTGTAGAGGTGACGGGGAGATGGACTCTGGAATTTAGGATATTGAGGAGACCGGTTCAATTATGATTATAATTACTGATATTGCTTATTGGTTGTTTGTGTTGTATTTATTTATTTTTTGTTGTTTTGTTTTTTCCTTTCTTTTCTTTTCTTCTTTTTCTTTTCTTTTAATTTTATTTAATTTTTATAGTTTATATATGATATTGTGAGGAAGGGACAGGACTACATAAGCGTTCCGCTTCCTCATGTTCCCTCTCCAACACATTGTTTTGCTGTGTGTTTTATTTTTGAATGAGACTGTTAAATTGTTTTGCTTTTATTTTAATTTTTTTTTTTTTTTTTTTTTTATTCTGATGCTTTTAATTTGATTGGGTTTTGTTGTGTTCGAGACAAAGCCAATAAATAAAAAAATAAAAAATAAATAAAACATGGATGTAGCCTGTGCAGGAAAGGACACGTGACATTATAAAAACATGTTGTGTGTCCTTTTTTGCATAGGTTAAATCACTGTTAAAAAATGACCTAAATGGCATGTCCCCCATCACCTTGGCGCTGCCAAAGAAGGCACAATACTCAAATACCAAACTCTGAATGGCCTTGATGAAATCCCTACGTAGCATAGCCATTATACAGCTCAGTCCTTCAGCCCTTGCTCCCCCTGCACTGAAGCAGGCATCTCTCTCTCTCTCTCTCTCTCTCTCTCTCTCTCTCTCTCTCTCTCTCTCTCTCTCTCTCTCTCTCTCTCTCTCTCTCTCTTTTTTTTTTTTTTCTTTCCATCTCCCATTGGAACAGACATGCAGGAGCCAGTAGTCATGGTAACTCCATTCTGGGTAAACTTAAGGATGCGTATGTGCATACACCGCTGTGGTTTAAATAAATTCTTTATTGATGGGAATGAATGGGCTTTGAGTCTGTGGCAGCTAGTTAGCTGTTTAAATACCGGTAGTGAGTAGTGTGTTTTGGAAGCATAAATGTCAAACTCAGTGATTTCCTAATGTCCCTGGTACAGTTATAGAGTGTGTGTGTGTAGTGGTGTGTGTGTGTGTGTGTGTGTGTGTGTGTGTGTGTGTGTGTGTGTGTGTGTGTGTGTGTGTGTGTGTGTGTGTGTGTGTGTGTGTGTGTGTGTGCCTACAAATGGACAAAACACCCAACAGATGTCTGGATTTATTGCAATTATTTCTACCCAGTTATACATGTTAAAGTGCATACATTTGCAAATGATCACTACAGGAGTTTGGTAATTATTAATTTATGCATTTTTTAAACTTAATATTTATGTTCATTATTTAAACATTTCAAAATCAGATTTTGTGATCTTTTTTCTTCTGCTGTCACAAAGTTTTGATTTACAAGGTTTTAAACGGGTCAAAATTGAAGACCAGCATTTCTCGTGAGTTTCTGTCAGTATGTTTATACAAATGTTGAATTATTGTTATGCAAATGATTTGACTGAAACATCTTAAATTGAAACATCTTCCCAACCCTAAAAAATAAAAAAATAAATGAACATTGACAGAAATGAATTTTGGTGATGATGTAGTAAAATATGTAGTGCAGAAAAAAAGAAATAGCTTCAGTGTGACTGATGATTGTGAGGCTGTGTATCATCTCTGGCATCCTGACATGATCTGACATGATTCATCTCAAATCTATTAAATTAATGTCCCATTTTAGTTTAGGTGTCTCGTTCAGTTTATCTCAATTCCAAGTTATTTGTTAAGAATTACTCTGGCACAATAAAACCACAAATGTGTTTGGCTACAAACATGAAAGATTGAGGGTTTGTATCACCCAAGGTGACTAATGGAGATAAAGCTTGTACGGTGTGTTTTAACAGCTTTATGGGCTTTTTTATAGCGGCACTTCAAAGCATAAACTTTTACCCACAGTACACATTATTCCCGAACTGCTTGAAATGTTTTGTTTATATTCTTCCCTTCATTTAAAGGTGAAATATTCAGAAAAATCAAGAATGTCTTCCTATCTTGAGAGTGAAAGCTTAGGTTTTAAAGTGAATACAACTCAAAGAACTCCGGAAAAGCACAACTTGGCACTTTGTATGGATCATGTAAGATTGAAGATGTCGTCTGTTCAGATTTGCAGGGGATCGGCACATCACAGAGAACTATGCAACCCACAACATCTTCATCTCCAAAACCCAACTTCAACTTGCCATCAGGGCGCATTCGTTGTACCGCAGAAGCAAGGAGCTAAAACTCTTTTATTATTGCTTTTTCTTTTGCAACTGACAGTACCTTTTCATCAGCATTTATGTAATTCACTTAACCTAAAGTAATTAATGAATTACACACACACACACAAACACACACACACACACATATATATATATATATATATATATATATATATATATATATATATATATATATATATATATACAGAAATTGTTCACTCTTAGTCAAGGTCCTCACAGCATGCGCAGCTTGCTGCAGTTTAAACAGAAAAGGATAAGGACAACGATGGGAAGCCATAGTTTGTCAGTAGCTGGTGTGAAAATGTGGAATAGCCTAAACAATGAATTAAAGTTAGCAAGAAATTTAACTGTTTTCAAACATGAGTTAAAGAAGCTGTTATTGAAGGAATATCAAAACTAGGTACAGGAAGGCAATGTCTGGCTATGTGTACAAAACAATGGCAATGTGGGAAATTCAGCACTGGAACACCTGGCATGGAAACAAAACATGGAAAAAAAAACAAAGTCACTATAAAATGTGCATGCAAAAAGAGGCTTGGACATAAAAATAACTGAACAGTGGACACAGTAGTAAATCACAGGAACGGTGATCAGGATGAGTGGACTGGACACGTGTACAAACATACATGCTATCTGGACTGTGAAGGATGAAATTAGACAAATTGCTATGTGGTAAACTATGTATCTTACTGAATTCTGTTGTTGATGTGATCATGAATCTTACATAGAACGGGGCGGGACTTTGATAAGCGTCAGCTTCTCCCGTACCCTTTTCGTCATGTGCTGAGTATGCAATGTATAATGTTCTGGAGATGAAATGTGTCTATATAAACATGCCGAAATAAACTAAATAATAATATATATATATATATATATATATATATATATATATAGAGGGAGAGAGAGAGAGAGAGAGAGAGAGAGAGAGAGAGAGAGAGAGAGAGAGAGAGAGAGAGAGAAAGAGAGAGAGAAGGACTGATAGATGCCCAAGGTTTAGTGTGTGAAGCATTTCAAGCCTGTCCTATCACAAGGGAGATAAGGAAGAGTGGACTTGAGTGGCTCACTCCATCCCATAAATGTCCTCTCCACAATGGGAGGTGTAAATTTGTTATTTAAGAGGGTAGCAGTGGGAAAGTCAGTGGCATTTTCACCAAATCGCATCGAAGATGCTTCATTAAGACTTCAAGAAATTACGTACATGTAAAAATAAAAAAAAGAGCAAAGGGGTCTCTTTTGAATAACAACATTACCATGAAACACCTGCACAAAGCCTGCGTTGTGGCGGGTTTGGCATTCATAACATGAGTAATGAGCAGCAGCTTTTGACTCGTCAGCTGACCAGAGAGAGTATAAATTTTAAATTGGAAAAACAGACAGATGATAACAAGAAGTCTGCAAGGCGAGATAATTGCTTTGTTTTACAACCAAACTGCTTCAGATAAGCTTTTAAAATAAAATAATGAACTTTCTGTGGGTCTAACTCACAGTCTAATAAAGCGACCGGTTTATTAGACTGCTTTATTTTTGCCAAATTAATTTAAAATATACTTTTATGCAAACTTTGAAACAACTGAAAAGCAGCCCATAAAAGAGGAAACAATTAGCAGGAAAGTTGGTTTCAGATCCATTCCCAAGGACACTTGAACATCCGGTCCAACTCCTGAGCTACAGCCACCAAATATAAGATAATCTAAAGCCCCACTAAGATGACAAAAAAGGGAAAGTTCTCTATCGACAAATAGTGTTTTTTTTTTGTTTTTATTTATGTGTATGTGTGTGCATGCGTCTCTTCACGAAGCCCAACAGTTTCTTTCAGAGCATGAACGTGAGGCTCACCAGAAGTCTGAATAGAAAAGCCGAGATGGAATAAATGGCGCAGTTGTCAAATTTGCATTCACCCACTGCTCTTCTGACAAGGTCATCTCAACACAGCTGTACCTCCACCATTAAGATCGCCGGGACTCAACAAACCCACCCTACTCTGTTGTGTTTTCTCTAAAGCAGCGAGAGCTGCTGCTTCATATCACTCTAAAGAGCACAGATACCATGCATGTGTTAAAGACAGCCGCTAAACTGCTTCTTCTTCCAAACTGCTCTCATCTCAGTGCACAGATCAGTTTGTCAAGTTTTGTGTAACAGTACAGAGAGAACTAGAGGGGAGAGCAGGATGGGCATGGGTGGGATGAAGACATGCTGAGAGCTGGATGAATGACTGAATAAAAGGCCTGCATGTGTCTTTCTTCCACTGAGGGATTCTCAATGGAGGTGGAATGGCATATGCTTCCAGAGAGAGGACAGGAGGAGAGAAAGGACAGAGCTGTGAAGGAGGGATGCAGTCAAAAGGCAGATCGAAAGAGTGAGAGAGTGAGTCCATTCAACCACAATAGCTTTCTGATTGTAACTGTGCACACTGAGAGTTGATTCTATTATCTCACTAAACTGAAAAAGAAAAAAAAAATGAATGTATGCTCACAAGAATACATCCACACTGCAAAAAAAAAACTGTGAAATTTAAGGTAAAATACTGGCAGCTGTGGTTGCCAGAATTTCATCGTAAAAAAACGTTAACAATGTATATGACATTACGGTACGCTTTTCAGGCAACCATACATTTCATAGTTGAGAACTGTTTTATTTACAGTAAATTACTATGAAAAAAAAAATATTGTAAACCTGTTTATGTAGAAATTAAAGTATGTTTTTGCATAATGTTGAACAGTTTTAGACTGTAAATTTAAATGGAAACATCAGCTAAATCTGTAATTTAGACAGAATAATACAGTTAATTTTAGGGTAATTACATGCTTGTGATATTACGGTATTTTCAAATTTCTTTACCAAAAAATTATATTTTTACAGTAAAATTTTGTGATTTCTACATATTATTACAGTAAAAAGTATAGTTATGTACTCTTTTCTTGATTTAGGGTAATATAATGTATCTACTACAGTGATATACTATTTTGGATTTTACGGTCGTTTACTGTTGCTATTTTACAGTTTTTCACTGTAATTTTTACGAACATTTCTTACAGTGCAGTGCATACATAAGGCAGCCCATAATAACTAATATCTTTAGGCTGCTGGAAGTGAAAGCTTTGTGTAGTCTCAGTGTCCCTCAGATGTTCGCTTTACACACACGGATGCTCATCATGGACACATAAACCCACACCGTACAAGTTACACTGACCTAACCCTAGTTTTTGATCGATGTAAATGACAGCGTGAAGATCTAAACACCTATTGTAACTTTAGTTGTGACCGTCTCCACTCCAGTTTGCTGCAAACATTTAGGCGCCGGAGTGTGGCGGTGGAAGTTTTGGTCACCTACCTTGGGTGAGCGTCCCCATGAGGAAGCGGTATAAGTAGCGAGCCACCTTGGTGAGCTGCCTCTTGCACCTTTTCCTGCACTGGCTCATCTTGGTGCAGCTCTGGAGGTGGAGGTGGTGATAGTGATGGTGGTGTCAGCCGGCTAATCTGCCCAGGGAAGCGAGCTCTCAGGGTAGGAGGAGAGGAACGGAGTGCCGTGAGTGTATGTGTGTGTGTATGTGTGTTTGTGTGTGTGTGTGTGTGTAAGTGTATGTATGTGGAAGTCTGATAGCTGCTGCCTCTCTTCTCCTCCTCACTCACACCTTCTCTCTCCTCTCACTGTTATCTTCTCCCCTTTTTCCAGCCCTCCGTTCTTCTCTCCACCTGTAGGGCGCTGGCTGTCAATCAGCCAGCAGCGCTCCGTCTCCTCCCTCTCACGTTCTGAGCAGCCCTCCTCTGGATCCTCATTGGCTGACGGAGTGTGGCAGAAAATTACGGACCGACGCACATGAGAGAAAGCGCTTGTGTGTGTGAGTGTGTGTATATGAGAGGCAAATACTATAAAGAGGCCAGCTTGAGTGGCAGGTGGTGGTTTTTCTCAAGCTGCACACATGTTGTTGCTGCTTGTTTTTTTTTTCTCTCTTTTTATTCCCTCCGCTAATAGCTCCAAAAGACGTCAGGCTGTGAGGGTGTGTGTGTGTGTGTGTGTGTGTGTGTGTATATGAGAGGCAAATACTATAAAGAGGCCAGCTTGAGTGGCAGGTGGTGGTTTTTCTCAAGCTGCACACATGTTGTTGCTGCTTGTTTTTTTTTTCTCTCTTTTTATTCCCTCCGCTAATAGCTCCAAAAGACGTCAGGCTGTGAGGGTGTGTGTGTGTGTGTGTGTGTGTGTGTGTATATGAGAGGCAAATACTATAAAGAGGCCAGCTTGAGTGTAGAGATGGGTGGTATGGACTAAAAGATTTATCACGATAATTTATGGGATTTATCATGATAACGATAAAAATGACGATAAAAAAAATACCAATTCAACTCCACCTTTGTAACTATAAATCTATCTCATCATCATTTCTTTCTTTCTTTCTTTCTTTCTTTCTTTCTTTCTTTCTTTCTTTCTTTCTTTCTTTCTTTCTTTCTTTCTTTCTTTCTTTCTTTCTTTCTTTCTTTCTTTCTTTCTTTCTTTCTTTCTTTCTTTCTTTCTTTCTCTTTGTTCTCGTACATTTTGCATGGATTTAACGCAGAACCATAAATCAGCTTTACACAAAAACGAAAGAATTCTTTCTTTCTTTCTTTCTTTCTTTCTTTCTTTCTTTCTTTCTTTCTTTCTTTCTTTCTTTCTTTCTTTCTTTCTTTCTTTCTTTCTTTCTTTCTTTCTTTCTTTCTTTCTTTCTTTCTTTTTGGCTCATTTCTTTCTTTCTTTTTGGCTCATTTCTTTCTTTCTTTCTTTCTTTCTTTCTTTCTTTCTTTCTTTCTTTCTTTCTTTCTTTCTTTCTTTCTTTCTTTCTTTCTTTCTTTCTTTCTTTCTTTCTTTCTTTCTTTCTTTCTTTCTTTCTTCCCGTACGTTGTGCGTGGATTTAACACAGAACCATAAATCAGTTTTACACAAAAACATCATCAACGGGAATTTATCATTTTTACCGTGAGATACAAATTCTTATCGTGTGGAATTTTTTTGACAGTTTATCGTGAACGGTAAAATATCACCCATTCCTACTTGAGTGGCAGGTGGTGGTTTTTCTCAAGCTGCACACATGTTGTTGCTGCTTGTTTTTTTTTTCTCTCTTTTTATTCCCTCCGCTAATAGCTCCAAAAGACGTCAGGCTGTGAGGGTGTGTGTGTGTGTGTGTGTGTGTGTGTGTGTGTGTGTGTGTGTGTGTTTAAGCCAATGTGAGGTTGAGAAAAGTGACAGAAGCAGCAAATCAAACCCGTTTATTTGAATATTTCTCCGCCTTGCCTATTAATGGTATTTATAACACAAACGCGAAAAAGTGAAGCCACAAGAAGAGACAGGTAAGGAAGTGGAGACAGTGCAAAAAAAGGGGTATGCATTATTAATATATTTCACTCCTTTCTCCAGTGTGGTAAAATTTCAAGAGGGAAAAAGCTTGACAAAGTATAAATACAAGCCTTCGTCAGCAGTAGATGAATGGATTATTACTGTATGTGGCAGCAGAGAAGAAAGCGAAAAGGAGTGTCTTAATCCTGTGGGATTGAGAAAGAAAGGTATTTATGTAAAGCTTCTCTGCCTTATCGGTTTCCTTCCAATCTCTGAAGGATTTCAGAGTCACTAAACAGGGAAATGTACTCATCTTTTCTGCTCTGCCGTCACATATTTTATTGTTTTCCCCTCTACAACTCCACCTTGATCCACTCGCTTTCTCCCTGATATTGAAAAGTGATTGTGAATGCAGAAGTGATTACTATTACCATGGCAACCCCAGACTCCATGGATTTTTTTCTTGTAGTCAGACAAAATGCTGCATGTACACAGCAGTCTGCTGTCCAGGTCAGAGAGAAAATCACTCAAACAGCAGGCGGGCGCTTCCTGTAAATGCTCTTTTCCTCATTTTACAGGCTCTGTACTCCTGGAGTCGTTTAGAAGTCACAGAGAGAGTTCAAACAAGCAAAGCTACACAAGCAGACATGACAAAGCCACCTGTCTTAATGAGGTAATGCAGACATCTTGATAGGTGTTTATTCTAAGCCAAGCAACGCAGCAGGTAAGGTTTTCTTTGACTCAAAATTTAAAAACCTAATGGATTTTATAATCATTTAGGGTGTTAAAATTCAAAGCCAAAGCCACAATTAAGAGAATGTGCAAGGTCAAACATTGTTGCTCAGTCTGCTCTGATTTCCCCTGACCAGCTGACCTTGCTGTTGCACTTCAGTCGCGTTATGAATATATTAATAAAGGCACCAACAGGAGGTTTTATTAAGGAGAAGCTGTGAAAGTTGAGAAACTGATCAGTGCATGAACTTAAACACAGATGACGTGAGAGCTTTGATCAAGAGGGGCAGTTTCACCGCCGTTGTCAGGGTTACATAGCCTGAACTCCCACATTATACTTTTTTTACAAAAAAATCATTAATATTTATCATCCAAAATCTTGTTGTATGAAATGTTCATGATTTCAAAAGCAAAGATAGTTGAGCTGTCGGTGGTGCAGTAGGTTAAGCAAGCGGCTCATATATACTGAGGCTACAGTCCTCCTGCAGCGGTCGCAGGTTCAAATCCCGCTCTACCCCCTTCCTGTCTGTTACTTCGATAAAGGGCCACTAGAGCCCCACAAAAAAGCAAAGATAGTTAAATGTATATGTTTTTCAATTAGACCAATTAATGTCACTATATAAATATGTTAAGAATCTTTTTCATTCAAGTATTGGTAAATGGTAGTACAGTAAAATAAGATCTGTTGGCATTTAAAAACTCTTAATTCTAAGAGTAGGATCCGTATCAGCACATTAAGTCCTTATATATTGGTAAATATGTGCAAAAAATTACTTCTTTTAGAGAGACTTCTTAATGAACGTCAATACGACCGAAGCACAAAGGATCAGATCAAAATATGTATCACAGTTAGGGTTGCAAAGGGGTGGAAAATTTCCGGTAAATTTCCGGAAACTTTCCGGAAACTTTCCATGGGAAGTTAACTGGGGAATTTTGGAAATATTCCAAATTGGAAACTTTCCATGGGAATTATGGGAATTATGGGAATTTATGGGAATTTATGGGAATTAACTGGAAATTGGGGGTAATTTAAACAAACTGTATCATATCCAAACATAAATGTAAATATTTATTTTGTCATAAGCAGATATCCATGGTCCAATGGTTACAGAAAACCGTCTTGCTGGAGTCAGAAAAAACAGCATCAAATTTGAGGTAGCTAACACCATAATAAGCTAGCCTCTTAAATGGTCAATGAAATGAAAAATAGCTTTCATTTAGCACCTAACTTACCAGCTAGCTAGCTACTGTGTTAATACATTTTTATTTAATATTTGCAAGTTAAACATTAATACCATTATAGATCAAATATATTTACCCCATAATATTATCAAGACTTACTTGACTTTATATAGTCGGTGGGCTCAAATGTGTGGCTTCAATAGTCTTGTGCTTTGAGCTCAAATGTGTGGCCTCCAGGCTTCAAGAAATCACCTGTGCATGTGATGGAGGAATGCACAGTGCATGTAGGGGGTGTGGCCTCAATAGCCCTGCAGTAAGCTGTGTGCATGTGATGGAGGAATGCACAGTGCCTGTAGGAGGCGTGGCCTCAATAGCCCTGTAGTAAGCAATGTGCTGTGTGCATGTGATTGAGGAGTGTACTTGCATTAAATCTGGTTGTTTTAGCCAAGACTATGCTACAATATATTCCCCCCAACTATATTTAAGTTCCCTGTTCAGGGCCAACCTTCAATTCTGTAAATTTCTTATTTATTCCCGTTAATTCCCATATATTCCCGTTAATTCCCATATATTCCCGTTAATTCCCATGGAAAGTTTCCAACTTTGAAAATTCCCGGAATTTTGCAACCCTAATCACAGTCATCACAAGTCAATCCTCCCTCCAAGTAGATTAAATGACAGGTACTGAGGATTTTAGTAGTTTTGCAACTAAATCTAGACTGAGTCCGCATATATATTTTAATACCATTTTCACCACTGCAAGTCTTCGGTTATGACATGAGCCGACCAAATTTAACTTAGTCTCTGTTTTATTAGATACTTTAATGATTAGGGAAAATACTTGTGATAGTATTATGAAACATCCATGAGTTCTAGGATGTTAACAGTGCTGTATCCAAGTAAATTCAGAGGAAAGACTTACAAACAACGAGAAGCAGCAAGCTGCATCGAGTCAGTGGGAGTTTTATGGACCAGTGAACGAAGTTAAAGCTTGAGGAAACGATTGAAACCATTTACATTAAACCAGCAGTGAAGGGTTCATAAAGTCTGTTGTAACCAACTGCTGCAGCTACACATTAGCTGTTTCTAAGTTGGCTTACTTGTCTGTACTTGTGAAACGTACGCTGTAGCAGAAGTACTGTTCCTATCCAAAGTCTGGATCTACTGTACGGTCAAAATCCCCAGTTGTTCTTGCGACGCCCATTTTAATTAAGGTTGCGTGCACTTGGGACTTGTGTAGACTTTAAATACCAAAGTATCCCTGAGAGTGTTTCCCATTTCAGTGATAAAAGAAGAGAAAGGAGTACAAAAGAAAATTAAAACCTTGTTGTTGTGCACCAGAATCAAGTTTTGAGAGGTTTTTGTGGAAGGATATAGTTCAAACTTCAAATTTGTGGATCATTTATTAATTTTGCATCTAACATTCTTTTTCTGTTTGCCTACATTTAACTTTATTTATAACACAACTGAAATACAAAAGCGTGAAAGCCATTACAAAACACATCATATGAATTAACCATTAAGCACTTTTGCCAGAGGTCCATTCTGAGTTGTATTGAAGGTCAGTGTTCATTTTATGTTCAATTACACTGCAGATGTTTTTGAATATGTGTTAGCTTGCAAACTCAGCTGTGGTGCCAGAAAATGCACCAATTCTCTGGTGTTCCAGTCACAGATACTGTAGACTGAAGTGCTTTCTCCAAACTCTACTTGTTAACTATAGTTTACTAAGTCCACAAGTCCAAACTTGACATACCTGGAATAAAGAAACTGCTGTAAGGTTACAAAAACACATGTAACTACACCCCCGATGTGAAGGATCTCGCTCTGAACCTCTTGTGCAACTTGTGCAACTGCAATTCTGCCACTCTTGTCTCTGCCACACTGTTGCCCATTCAGGTATTCTGATAACAGATATATCGGATCACTTTCCTGTATTCCATATTTCTTTGCCAATTAAAAGTGAACATGTGGAAAATAACTACAACTTTAAATTTAGAATCTTTAACAAAAGAAATACAGAGAAGTTTCAGAGGTTGGTTGACAACATTACCTGGGACGATGTTTATGAACATTCTTCTGTCCAACTTGCTTATCAGTCATTTATGAGTTATTTTAATTCTGCCTTTAATCATTGTTTTCCCCTGGTTAAACCCAGGAAGAAAACTGGTGAAGGTCTTCGGAAGCCCTGGTTTACAACAGGTCTCAAAAGATCCTCTATGATAAAAAACAAATTGTATAAAAAATGTCTTACTAATCCTACTCCACTGAATTCTGCAATCTATAAAAAATATAAAAATAAATACATCCATCTATTGCGGATGTCTAAGAAACTGTACTTTTCAAATAAATTCAGAGAATCGTCAGACATTAGGTTCACCTGGAAGGTTGTCAACGAACTTCTCAACAAAAAAAAGTGTACTGCCCCTCTCCCATCTCAGTTTAAGAATGGTAAAAAGATATATGATAACCCTACCTTTTTTGTTCTTGCTATTATTGCAATACAATGTATTTTTCCTGGTGAGAACTTTGAATAAGCCCATTTAGGGCTTCCTTTCTCACCTGCACATATTTTCATGCTTTTTATGTTCATTTAAACTTTTGTACCGTTTTTTATGTTGTGCAAATAAACAAATCAAACAAATCAAAACTTGGCAGCCCTGAACTGTATTAGTGTATCTCCTTTTCAGACCGAAGTCATCTCAAGACAAGAGAGAAATACTTTTTTAAAAACAAGGTTAGAGTGAATAATTTACAAATACAGGTGGAGGTTGAATCTTCCAGATGTCGTTTTCTGTCTGTCAAATCAATATTTCAGAAAACCCTCAAGTATGAGGAGACTCTTTACAAACACTGCATGGATTTTAATGTCTAAAGGTGTTTAAATGCATTCTTGGCTTCTTGATTCTAACTAAGTAATAATCCAAGTAAGGGTTAAAGTATTTCTGTCATCTGGGTGATGGTGCAGGGTCTTCTTGGCATTATTCATTTCATTGCAACCATTTTCAGGCTGTTAGATTAACATACATTCACTCCCTCTGTAACTTAGAGTCACATGTCACTGTCCATTATTTAAGTCAGATTTGACTTCAGGGGAGTTTCAGGGGAGTTTTCGAACACAGATTGTTAGAGTTTGGTGATAAGCCTATTTATCAGGGTCAAGTAACCAACAAGCTACAAATATTTAAGGCCACATCACAAATGCATGAAACTATTTCAGATATGAAACTGAACTGAAAAGTTGGGAGTCCTGAGGACAACAGGTACATTTATTTTGTGAAGGCAGACGGTAGTCAGCTGAACTTTTCTTTTTCTGCATCCCCCCCGTCTCCATCACCTTGAGGGTTTATGTCTGGCTCTGACAACATGTCATGAAATATTGAGTAATTCACACTGCATTTCTCAAAACTGCAAAACCAGGAAGCAAAGAAAGACCAATAAAACAATAAATTGCACGTTGGTAAGGGATGGAGAAATTTAAAACCAGATTTTTTTCTTTAATTTAACCTGTAAAACTGCTGAATATTCTCATAAAATTGAGAAAGGCGATCTCTTGGATGATTGTGGATGATCGGTGGCAGATGACGGCCAACAGGATTTTGAGCATTATATGAATATTCATACTGTACTTTCATTTCTGCTGTAATTAGGAAGGTCGGTCAGGAGCAGTTATTGCATACTTCACACAGAAACGTATGCATTCATGCACACTGCCCGTCTCCTTAACCTCATACATAATTGAGCCTGATGGATTCTCACAGAAAGAAAGCACACAGACATTCACATAAATTCACAGGCTGAGAGGTAAAATCCTGAGGAAGAACTGAATTCAAGGTAGCATGAGGGATTACATTTGTGCAGTAGTATGCTGTCAGAGCGCCATCTCCTGCCATGCACACTCACGTATGCACAAATTAGCGTATGATCTCAGGGTGAAATATGAAATTTTAAGAATCATAGCTTTCTTTTCAGGCGATGGAAGATAAAAGAAAAAAGTGAGGCCGGCACAGTGAAATAAAGGCACCACTGTAAGCCAGTATGACTGATTAACATTGAAAAGATTAAGACACAAAACAATAAACAATATTATAAGCAAAACAGAGCAATTGGAGATAAATGGAGATAAATGGAGACAAAAAAACAAAAAACAAAGCCTGGAATACACGTTGCTGCTGTAACCTCTATCATTACTTTTATTTAACTAGCTGATTCACTTTATTATAGAAATTTGCTGGAATGTCTTTACTTTCCCTGGTTGAGACAAGGTTAGTTTTATCTCCTCCTTGTTTAAAATCAACTGTTTTTCAATGAGCAATTACACTGAAGGTTAGAGTGCATCAAATATTCGACAGGTTATGGAGCATGTCAGGAAGCTTGTCTCCAATGCTGAAACCTGATGTGCAGGAGGTTGTTTTTTTTCCGTGTTCTTATTGTCATGAGTTTGAGTCAACACCGGAAAACTGTCCAAAGTTTTAAACAAGCAGTCAAAAAAAAAACATAAAAAAGTTAATTATCCACAACTTTCACAAAGTTATAAAACACTTCACACTACCTGCTTTCAGCACCAACTATCATCTGACAAAAGGTTTTGTATTATATGCTGATTTGTTCATTTAAACTTCAGTCAGGAAAAAAGGACTCAAGCAGACGAGGAGGAGGAACAAGCTGGCAGAAGTGGGCAGACTTCTTGCACCAGTGACCTGACGGTGAAGCTTCAGATCTGCAAGCTGTCTGGGTGATTAGATCCGTCATCTGGATGGAAAGCCTGGAGCTCCAGGACCTGCTCAGACCGTCCAGTGACAGACAGATTCAACGTCAAGCAGCCTGCAAGTCTGGAGTTGTTTTTCCAAGTGAGCAGGGGGGTAAATCTACTGTCTGGCTGACTCGGCTGCTTTATTATGATATATTGTTCATTTTTTCTTAGTTCTACATGTAAGTCCAATCTACGACGGAGTATTAGGGCCAAACTAAGACAAAAAAAATTGGGAAATTACGAGAATAAAGTAATAATATAATGAGAATAAAGTCGTAAAATTACGAGAATAAAGTCGTAATGTTGTGAGAATAAAGTCGTAATAGAATAAAGTCGTAATATTATGAGAATAAAGTCGTAATATTACGAGAATAAAGTCGTAAAATTACGAGAATAAAGTCGTAACATTACGAGAATAAAGTCGTAACATTACGAGAATAAAGTCGTAATGTTGCGAGAATAAAGTTGTAATATTATGAGAATAAAGTCGTAATATTATGAGAATAAAGTCGTAATATTACGAGAATAAAGTCGTAAAATTACGAGAATAAAGTCGTAACATTACGAGAATAAAGTCGTAATGTTGCGAGAATAAAGTCGTAATGTTGCGAGAATAAAGTTGTAATATTATGAGAATAAAGTCGTAATATTATGAGAATAAAGTCGTAATATTACGAGAATAAAGTCGTAAAATTACGAGAATAAAGTCGTAAAATTCCGAGAATAAAGTCGTAAAATTACGAGAATAAAGTCGTAAAATTCCGAGAATAAAGTCGTAACATTACGAGAATAAAGTCGTAATGTTGCGAGAATAAAGTTGTAATATTATGAGAATAAAGTCGTAACATTACGAGAATAAAGTCGTAATGTTGCGAGAATAAAGTCGTAATGTTGCGAGAATAAAGTTGTAATATTATGAGAATAAAGTCGTAATATTATGAGAATAAAGTCGTAATATTACGAGAATAAAGTCGTAATATTACGAGAATAAAGTCGTAAAATTACGAGAATAAAGTCGTAAAATTCCGAGAATAAAGTCGTAAAATTACGAGAATAAAGTCGTAAAATTCCGAGAATAAAGTCGTAACATTACGAGAATAAAGTCGTAATGTTGCGAGAATAAAGTTGTAATATTATGAGAATAAAGTCGTAATATTATGAGAATAAAGTCGTAATATTACGAGAATAAAGTTGTGACATTACGAGAATAAAGTCGTAATGTTGCGAGAATAAAGTCGTAATATTACGAGAATAAAGTCGTAACATTACGAGAATAAAGTCGTAATGTTGCGAGAATAAAGTTGTAATATTATGAGAATAAAGTCGTAATATTATGAGAATAAAGTCGTAATATTACGAGAATAAAGTTGTGACATTACGAGAATAAAGTCGTAATGAATAAAGTGGTAATTTATGAGAATAAAGTCATAATATTATGAAAATAAAGTGGTAATTTATGAGAACTCTAACAGGAAGAGCATCTTCTCCCTGTGTTAAAATGAAGAATATTGAGCATCTTGTGAAGTTATATTTATATATTTATAATATATTACAACTTTATTATCCTAATTTTACGACTTTATTCTCGTAATATTATGACTTTATTCTCATAATTTTACGACTTTATTCTCATAATTTTACGACTTTATTCTCATTACATTATGACTTTATTCTCGTAATTTCCTTTTTTTGTTTGGCCCTCTCCGTCGTACCAATCAGACCTTAATTACAATAATAAAAGTTGTTCTGAATAACATTGCAGAGTTATGTTCATAATGTTATGACATAAAGACTTCGTAATAAGTAAGAAAAATCACAATTTCCAATAACAAGGAATTGCTAGAGAGTGTATAGACTTCAGCGTGAACCACACGACATCCAGATAATGTTGAATGTGACGCTGATGCTCAAGTATCTGGCACATGCACAACTGCATACGAGCATTTGTTTGTAACAGTGTTTCTGAAGCAGCCAAACGCCACAGCTGGTGAGAGCCACTCAATACGCTATTCAGTGAGGATGGCCAGAGAGAATGTGGACTGGAGGGGAGGAATGGGGGAGAAAAGAGGGATGAGCAGGCAGCAGCACAGGCGGAAACAGTGTGTATATGGTCTTAAGCAGAGGTGGACAGAGTACTCGACCCCAGTACTTGAGTAAGAGTACAAATACTACTGGTCAAAATTTACTCTGTTACAAGTAAAAGTAGCTCGGCCAAAATATTACTCGAGTAAGAGTAGAAAAGTACTTGCTTTTAAAGGTACTTAAGTATCCAAAAGTAAATGCTTTTAAATTTACTTTAAGTAAAAGTAAGAGTAAAAGTAAGAGTAAATTTCTTATTTTCCACATCAGTAAATTACTATATTTTTTCTAAATTAATTTAAGGATCTTTTAACTCTTGTTTCTGAGAATTAACTCTTTGAAACCAGCTGCACTGATGTGCTGCTTTTAGAACCACAATGTTATATAAAACCTGCAGAAACACCAAAAACAAATCAAATGAATGGGATCATAAGAGGACAGCAGATGATGCAGAGTTTATTAACAATCATGAACTGAAACCAAATGAACCTGCACCATCCAACTAAGTCTGGATCCCCCTCAAAGACCACTGCTTTACTAAAAACTACATCTCTGCTTTCAATAACTCAGTGTTGAAGTCACTTAACTTTACAGGAAGGACATGTACCAGTACAATATAGCAATATAAAGCATAACAAACTGTCTCCCAATGTCTGTCTTGTCTCCTCCTTTGACAAAAACAGCTTGTGTCCAATAGGATTTTAGGGAAGAAGAAAAAAGAGCAGACCTGAAAGTAACAAGTACTTTTCAGCCTTCCTAGAAATTTACTCGAGTAAAAGTAAAAATATTTGTGTTGGAAATGTATTCAAGTAAGAGTAATAAGTACCAAAGAAATCTAATACTCAAGTAAAGTACAAATCCTCTGGATATGTACTTAAGTACAGTACTCAAGTAAATTTACTCTGTTACTGTCCACCACTGGTCTTAAGAAATATTATTCTTAGGGAAAATAAGGATAGTATGATAGGAGCAGAGTTGGGGATACAAACTGAGTGGAAGAGATTGTTCTCTTTGTAATTTCTTTTTGAATAATACTTGCAATTGATTTTTCTGATTCAGTTCCAACTGAGAGTTTTAGGAAATTATGATTCCATGCGATGAAGGTGAATAAAGGAAGATTGTGCTCATATCGTGATTAGTGTGAGGCAAAAAAATTTAAAATATATATAAGGTCAATATTTTAGCAATCCCAGAATCGTTAGAAATCAAATTTAGCGTTAGACCGACCAGGGTGTAATTAGTCTCCCATAGCATAGATATCATGTGCACAATAAACCGGGTACAGAAAAAGGCAGGATGTAGTTGTTCAGGTGGATGTGGTAATTCATTAACACATTCCCTAATGACTCCTGGCAGTTTGTGATTTTCTATTTTCATTCCTTTATTATGAATGAATGAATGAATGAATGAATGAATGAATGAATGAATGAATGAATGAATGAATGAATGAATGAAGATTATTCAATCATGACAACACAAAAACAACACAACACCAAAAAGCATCGTGCACAGCATTGACATTTCACACAAAACCAATAATCATGTGTTGAACAATAACTGAAAAGGCATAGGCAGAAGCAAACTGCTTATAAAAGCCTATCCTATATTACCAACTTTCTTCTTTTGGCTACCGACCTCCAGAAAAGCAAAGAGACAAAAGAAAAGCAAAGAAACAACAGAAAAGCAAAGAAACAACAAAAGGCAAAGAAACAACAGAAAAGCAAAGAAACATTAACAGATAGTCAATCGCACTTATAAGTTTCAAAAATAGCTTTACAAACCTTTATCTTAAAAACCAAAAGAGAATGACATGTTTTCAAATCTATGTTGGCATCATTCCAGAATTTAACTCCAAAAATGGAGACACGTCTCCTTTTCATACACTACCTTTTTTAGCTTTTTGTACAGTAAAATTGCAGACCCCTCTAAGATTATACAGAGTCTCCTGAATTGAAAAGAACCTCTGTATTCAGTCAGGGAGCATTTTTGATTTTGCTCTGAACATAATTTGCCTGATTTTATAATAAAACAAATCATAAAATGTCATCAACATGAGAATTTAGAAAAAGTGCCTCTGTGTGAGCTTATAGTAATCAGCCTTATTGATGATACGTATGGCTCGTTTTTGCAGTTTTATTATTGAATTTAAGGTGGTTTTAAAGGTGGATCCCCACAATTCCACACAGTAAGATCAGATTATATATTTTAAAGTAGGCCTACTGTTTAGAATAAACACTTATCAGTGGCCTTGTTAGTCAACCTTCAGTGCATTGCTCCTATCTGCGATTAGAAGTTAAACATGAAGAGAGAGGAAAAAGTACTTCATTCTGTACTTTGTTGACAACTGAAAGCTACACATTAGACCCTGTCAGATGTTAAATGAAGCAGTGGTTGCTTGTCTTTTAGAGGCATAGCTGTCTCTCCAGTGGTGCAGAGACCAAACACCAGAAGCTACATAATGTGGCACCGCTGCCATCTGCAGGCAGAGACCTGCACATGCACAACCGCAGGAGCCATCGCTGGCCCTGAGACCAGACAGATGGACCCAGAGAAGCCACAGACATGCAAACTGTGTAAACACTAGGGATGGGCGGTATGGACTAAAAAATGTATCACGATAATTTCTGGCATTTATCCCGATAACGATAAAAATTACGATAAAAAAAATAAAAAAATAAATCTATTTCACTCTCAGATCCGCCATGTTTGTTACACAAAAACGTCATCAACGGGAATTTATCCTTTCTTTCTTTCTTTCTTTCTTTCTTTCTTTCTTTCTTTCTTTCTTTCTTTCTTTCTTTCTTTCTTTCTTTCTTTCTTTCTTTCTTTCTTTCTTTCTTTCTTTCTTTCTTTCTTTCTTTCTTTCTTTCTTTCTTTCTTTCTTTTTTTCAGGCTCATTTCTTTCTTTCTTTCTTTCTTTCTTTCTTTCTTTCTTTCTTTCTTTCTTTCTTTCTTTCTTTCTTTCTTTCTTTCATTCTTTCTTTCTTTCTTGCTCATTTCATTCTTTCTTTTTTTCAGGCTCATTTCTTTCTTTCTTTCTTTCTTTCTTTCTTTCTTTCATTCTTTCTTTCTTTCTTGCTCATTTCATTCTTTCTTTTTTTCAGGCTCATTTCTTTCTTTCTTTCTTTCTTTCTTTCTTTCTTTCTTTTTTCAGGCTCATTTCTTTCTTTCTTTCTTTCTTTCTTTCAGGCTAATTTCTTTCTTTCTTTCTTTCTTTCTTTCTTTCTTTCTTTCTTTCTTTCAGGCTAATTTCTTTCTTTCTTTCTTTCTTTCTTTCTTTCTTTCTTTCTTGCTTTCTTTCTTTCTTGCTTTCTGTCTTTCTTTCTTTCTTTCTTTCTTTCTTTTAGGCTCATTTCCTTCCTTCCTTCCTTCCTTCCTTCCTTCCTTCCTTCCTTCCTTCCTTCCTTCCTTCCTTCCTTCCTTCCTTCCTTCCTTCCTTCCTTCCTTCCTTCCTTCCTTCCTTCCTTCCTTCCTTCCTTCCTTCCTTCCTTCCTTCCTTCGTTGTGCGTGGATTTAACGCAGAACCATAAATCAGTTTTACACAAAAACTTCATCAACAGGAATTTATCATTTTTACCGCGAGATACAAATTCTTATCGTGGGGAATTTTTTTGACGGTTTATCGTGAACGGTAAAATATCGCCCATCCCTAGTAAACACACAAACACACAAACTGTGTAAACAAACAAATTTACACAAATTACTCATTACTCAAAAGAAGTTTGTAAGAATAGCTACTTCTGCCTCCTATTTGGCCCCATCTGCCCCTTTGTTTAGAAAATTAAATTTATTATCCATCTATGATATTAACATACTCCAATCATGTGCTTTCATTTACAAATGCACTTATCTTGCAAATATGCTTCCAAGTACTTTCAAAGATTTTTTTAAGACCAATTCACAAATTCATAACTATAATACCAGACAATTTGAGGATCTCCATTCTTCATTCAGTCGTACCAATAGCAGTCAGTTCTCCATCAAAGACAGAGGTTCCTCACTCTGGAACTCTCATATACTTATCGCAAAATCTTCACTGTCTATTAATAGTTTTAAACAGAGATTGAAGACCAGCCTTATTGACCAAGCGTCTAGAAGTGCTTCCACTTAATGTGGACTCACTTCTGCACGTGCACACCGAGAAATTGTCTGTTTATATCCATCTTTTTGGAACGCTGTTTTTTTTTTTGTTTTTTGTTTTTTGTTCTTGCTATTATTTCAATACAATGTATTTTCTTGGTGAGAACTTTGAATAAGCCCATTTAGGGCTTCCTTTCTCACCTGCACATATTTTCATGCTTTTATGTTCATTTAAACTTTTGTACCGTTTTTTTTATGTTGTGCAAATAAACAAATCAAATCAATAACTCGCAGCTTTAATGAAGACCAGAGAAGAAGAGGGACTCATAATAAATTCGGCAAACTAAAAGTTAGTAATGATGCATGGCTAGGGTTGCCACCCGTCCCGTAAAATACGGAATTGTCCTTTATTTGAGAAAAAAATGTTGCGTCCCGTATTGAACTAATACGGGACACGATTTGTACCGTATTTTCATTAACTTTTACACCATATTCTAGTTGAATTATTGAAATAAGTTAACTTTTACTCCATATTCTAGTTGAATTATTGAAATAAGTTAACTTTTACACCATATTCTAGTTGAATTATTGAAATAAGTTAACTTTTACACCATATTCTAGTTGAATTATTGAAATAAGTTAACTTTTACACCATATTCTAGTTGAATTATTGAAATAAATTAACTTTTACACCATATTCTAGTTGAATTATTGAAATAAGTTAACTTTTACACCATATTCTAGTTGAATTATTGAAATAAATTAACTTTTACACCATATTCCAGTTGAATTATTGAAATAAGTTAACTTTTACACCATATTCTAGTTGAATTATTGAAATAAATTAACTTTTACACCATATTCTAGTTGAATTATTGAAATAAATTAACTTTTACACCATATTCTAGTTGAATTATAGAAATAAATTAACTTTTACACCATATTCTAGTTGAATTATTGAAATAAATTAACTTTTACACCATATTCTAGTTGAATTATAGAAATAAATTAACTTTTACACCATATTCTAGTTGAATTATTGAAATAAATTAACTTTTACACCATATTCTTCACCTGTAGGCTATATTACATCTGGGCTGATGTGGACATACGTAGCATAGGAGGATATTTCAGTTGCTAGTATGGTTGTCTGTCTGTACAGTCATGCAAGTTCAATGCTATTAAAGCACTTTAAACTTTAAATCAAAGCATTTTGTTTTTTCATATAAAATAAACACATTTTTATTCAGTTTAGAAGTTTTGGGGCTTTTTTTTTTGGCTCCTGCACTGCTGAAATCAGGTGTTCCTTATTTCTATTTCTGAAAGGTGGCAACCCTATGCATGGCTCTTCCAGCTGGGGGAGAAATAGCAGTGGAGAGCAATCCAATTTGAACACTGATGAATATTTATTAAAAGCTGTTCGAAAGATATAATAAAATATGGATCAATCATTTATGTTTCTGTGTGTCTGAACACAGAGACGTGTGCCTGGGGGCACCTCGGGGATGGATTGCTACCAGGTACAGATTTTACATCAGGCTTGCATTAGACATTTCCATCCTGGGCCTCACCACTAACAGAGGTGTTCACACCGAGAGAGAACAAAGTCGTCTGAAGCAGTAGCATCACATATGGTGAGTCTTAATAAACTTAAACATGGCGCTGAGAAAATGACAGTTGTTAAATTCATACGAGAAGCAGTCAGGAATTCTGCAGGTTTGGCCTCAACGGTGCAATTTAAACCAAGAAAATGATCTGTGATGGAAGTACCCTTGCATTCATTTTTTTCTCTCTTTTTTGGTACTATTTTAACACACCTGTTGAGGAATTAGGGGCTATGACATATCATACTTGTACCAAAGAGAATACACCAGTAGGGGGCAGATAAACACCAGTAAAAGTCAGAGATGTACAGACCCGTGACTCCACAGCGGCTGAAGAGCCAATTCATTTTGTTTATATTACATAAATAATGTATATACATATCCTTAATTTAATTTGACAAGCTAGAAATATACTTAAGATATTAAACAGCCACTCTCAGTTCTACTGTGGAAAGATTTCAACACATTTAAAATTAATTTGAAATAAAACCACTTTATTTTTTTAATGGTCTCATGGCTAGCACCAGTTTACTGCTTTTTGCTTCCATAAAAACGAAACTCTACTTTACTTTTGTGCAACTGAAGCATCAGAGAATAAATGCAGCAAACGTTTTAATTTATCTGTATCAACCCACAGCTCAGTCGCTTCAGATTTAAGGATCTGACGTCTGATTTGCTCGTTTCTCTGGGCGTCAGGATGGTCTGTCAGTGCATATCAGATCAATGTTGCCTTGGTGAGAGAAGCGGAGAGGTCCTGGGAATATGTCTCGTGGTCAGCCAATCATTAAAAGCGAGTGCTATAAGTATATGCAGGGAAGAAATCAATGATCAAAACTTTGCTGCTGCACAGTACAGTTGAGGCACAAACTAATAAATAGCAGACAAAAGTTATTAATCTCTTCCACTTGATATGAAAGCTACAATCCCTGTCACTTGTGTGACCTTAAACCCACTGGGATCACCTCCGGTATTCCCAGGAGTGGGATCAGAGTGTTTTAAGAGCATGCCCACTTCTTTAATATGGAAAGAAAAATGGCCCGATTAAAAAGCAGCTATAAGGTTTTTGTTAATCTTGTATCCTTATTAATGTCATGCTGATTCAGTTCAGCCAAACTCATCCACTGCTTTCTTCTACTAGCCTGAGTTTATTACTGTCACATTGCCAGCGGTCATGGCGGCTTATTTTTTTTAGTGCATGCACGCCTGAAGACCTGTAGGTGCTCCTGAGCCAGCGAGCCGCTCACTCCTTGAAACATTTCAGTGTTGAGAACCTTGTTGAGCTGCTTATCCATTGAAAAGGTGACTAAGGCCCAATCTCAATACTCCCCCTACTTTTCTCCACTCGCCCTTCTTTTCTTTCCTAAGCCCTAAAAAAGAAGGGGGATATTTTAGGGTACTTGAGATCTAGGGCACTTGGCCCAGGTGCCTGTCCCATTTCTCCTACTCCCCCTCGTTTTCATCCCTAACCTGATCAGGAAGCAGAGAGCCAAAAGCTGTTTTAATTTCAGCTGTAGCGCTGTTAATATGGCACTTTATTAAGTTTTAATATTTTTTCAGGCATAAAGGTAACCTTAAGATCCGCAACCGGGGCTCAGTTTATCCAAATAACGCCTGTTAAGAAATTTGACCCGATGTTTTCGGAGATGAGAAGAGCCGCCGGCCCCGGGGAGCAACCTCAGCACACAGCCCGAGAAGAGACGTGTCCGCCGGGTCAGGCTGCTGCGTCGTCCCGGGAGAGAAACTCTCTCTGGGACGCTGCTCTGTTGAGAATTATGCTGGCTGAAATAAATCATTTAGGAAGATGTTGGTTTAATAGATTAAATCTAACAGTTGTAGCTACGCCTGTTAAGAAATTTGCTCCGAAATTTAGAGATTTCTGTCTGCCGGCTCCGGAGTTTAGGTCCGCGTTAAATAAACGCAGCCTACGGCGTAGCTTACGTAACCTACGGCGTCGCTTACGTAGGTTACGTAACCATATTCCGGCGCGATCTTAGCGAACAACGGACAAAAAAGGGATTATGTACATTCACTGAGTGAATATTATGAAAGTAAAATATTGGTTTGCGCCGAGAAATGTAATCAAAATGCATTTTTATGCAGAAACTAACTCAAAATATTGATTTTATTCCCAAAAAAATAAGAAATGTCCGCCATGTTTTTTTTTTTATTCAGTCCGCAAATGACGATGAAAAGCATTCTGGGAAATTTTCATACCCCCTCGCTCGCCAAGTCAGCATCTGAAATCCCTCGATTTGAAGGGGCTATTCTCAGCCCCTAGCCCTCGTTATGCCCCCTCCCCCTTGGTGAAAAGAGGAATTGGGACACCACTACCTTCACGGGAACGCGCAAAAGTTAGGGTTAGTGAAGAAAACGAGGGCGAGGGGGAGTATCGGGACGCAGCCTAAGCAATGTGAACCCGTTATTCATGCTATTAACTACACATTCAAGTTGCAAATCTACAAATAAAAGTGAGCCGTTTGTGTTTTCTTTGAATAGACTGTAGAAATGTGCCTGTTCGGATAACATTTGAAAAAAATACTGCAGCTGGTGATTTCCCACTTTACAGAGTCATGTCTTCTCTTTCTCTACACCAGTTCTGTGCTCCCCTGGCCTATTGAAGAAAATGTTAGTCACGCACAGTTAGGCTTGAACTTTTCAGCCCCTCCTTGCATCCTCTCCCATCGATTTTTCTGCTTTTCAAAATCATTTTCATCACTGCGTTAAAAAATGGATGAAAATAAATTGTGCACGGCTCTTCAACGGCTTAAGGCGCCCGTTCCGCAGCTGTGTATACGCCTTTATCTTCTGACCGTGAGATTGACAGTTCGATGCTCACATTCTCCGCAAGTTGAAATATTCACGGGCGAGATGCTAAGCCCCAACACCGCCCTAAAAACCCTCATAAGAAAAAAAAAGGGGGCTGCGCGTTGTGTAGAGAGTAATAACGTAGAACAATTGGCAAAGTAATGATTTAAAGGAGTTGAATTTAGTGGCATGAGGTCTCCAAATAAAGGACATTGAATAGTTGCCACGCTTGTTTAAATGGCAGGCCCTTACCATCCATCCATCCATTTTCTATCCCCGCTTTATCCTTTGAATCCTTATTCCTTATCCTTAAACGAGAACCACTGCTACCTGCACCAGCTCAAAGGCATTAGCCATCTTTCCTGTAGCGTGTGCTTCAATTCCTGCCATCACTCCGCCTTTGCTACATCTTGTTCCCCTCTTGTTTTACATGTTCTCCTCTAACAGAGACACTGTGTCTTCCCTCTGAAGCCTGCGTCTATCTCCCCCTCCCTGTCACACCCAGCCCGTTGGCTGCTTGACTACTGTGCTTCCCCCTCTTCCTCCACGTTTGTCTGAAGGCAGGCAGCAGGTGTTTTGTGACTTGAAGATCAGAGAGCCTCGGAAAGATAGAGCCCCTCTGAGCGAGGTTGTGTAGGAGGAAGAGAGAAAGTCTGCACTTCCATTTCCAGCGTCTGTCTTCCCTCTGTAACTGGGGAGAGTGCTGAGCCCGCCCCCAGACCACGATCACGCCCGACTTATATCAGTGCACGGGCCTTATCCATATGAAATGTTCAAAGATGAGTCTTACATTCTGTCTGGATTATCATCATTATTATTATTATTATAAGGAAGTCTGTGAACATTTTGTTGTTGAGTTGAGGTGTCACTAGGGAGAAATGCAGCGTGGGTGCAAACATGCATAGACTAATATGGCAAGTGGAGAGAGGGGAGCGGGAGGGTGAGATAAAGCAACAGAGACTGTTATTTATCAGGTTTATTCCGTGCAAGAAAAATGTAGCTGAAACGGAAAAATTAAAGCAAAAAAAAATCCTGTTTTAACTTCATCTGATTAAAAGTAACCCAGATCTACACTGTCCCTTCCTTTGACATAAAACTGCTGACTCAAACACACCATTGCCACTCTTTTGTTTTGCATCATTTTCAATATAAAACAAGAGATACAGTTATTAAGTCACGACAGTTGGCACTTTTTGAAATTGCCAGATGATAGGAAATAAATGACACAGGAAACGGCTGAACTTCACAGAGCTGTCAAGCTTTTTTTGTGAAAGATTTACAGTACGTCGCTCCAGCGGAGTCCAGTATGCTCCAAAGGGGGGTAATCTCTCAAAAATTAAAATTAAAACTCCTGTTTTGTTATCCAGAGTTAGTAAGTGAGCTGTCCAGACAGCCACAGACTATTCACAACTAGGGTTGCAAAGGGGTGGAAAATTTCCGGTAAATTTCCGGAAACTTTCCGGAAACTTTCCATGGGAAGTTAAGCTGGGGAATTTTGGAAATATTCCAAATTGGAAACTTTCCATGGGAATTATGGGAATTATGGGAATTTATGGGAATTATTGGGAATTTATGGGAATTAACTGGAAATTGGGGGTAATTTAAATAAACTGTATCATATCCAAACATAAATGTAAATATCTATTTTGTCATAAGCAGATATCCATGCAAGATAATACAAAAACATGACATTTCAACAGATTTATTTGAGTAGAACTTTAGTTTTTATTCTTGTATGAACAATTATTTTAATGAACAACAAAAACATGAATGTTGAGTCACCTGTGCATGTGATGGAGGAATGCACAGTGCATGTAGGGGGCGTGGCCTCAATAGCCCTGCAGTAAGCAATGTGCTGTGTGCATGTGATTGAGGAGTGTACTTGCATTAAATCTGGTTGTTTTAGCCAAGACTATGCTACAATATATTTCCTCCAACTATATTTAAGTTCCCTGTTAAGGGCCAACCTTCAATTCTGTAAATTTCTTATTTATTCCCGTTAATTCGCGTTAATTCCCATATATTCCCGTTAATTCCCATGGAAAGTTTCCAACTTTGAAAATTCCCGGAATTTTGCAACCCTATTCACAACTCACTTTGTATTGCTAGCTTTCAATATTCATAAGAAGGTCGTGCAATAACACACATTATATGAACAGTGTTGGCGTTTGATTTCTGCTGTGTTAGGCTGTGTGGTTGTACTACAGAAACCTACATTGGTATTCCCAGCACAATATTGGCTGAAGCCACAGCAGGAGATGAAGAGCTGTGCTGAATTACTTTCAGTGGCAGCGTGAGGGTTTCAGCTATAGCCTTTTATAAATGTTTCTCACAGTAGTTTCAACCACCGCTCAAATGAAGGAGTGGGTTCATTCGAAGACGCAAAGTGAAATGTGTGACAAGGAAAACGGTGAAGGAAGATTTAAGATTAAAATAGGAGACAAGTGAGGGCAGCGAAGTGATAGAGAGCAGAAAGTTTGTTCACATTGATATTTATAATCTATGTGTAATGACACTACATGTAGCGGTCCCCGCCGAAAGATGGTCAAGTCTTTGACTGATGGTAATGAATTTATTTAAACCCATAAACCAACGTGAGAACTGTCAGAAAAAGTGAAACAAACCACAAGCTCAGTTGCTATTTGACATACTTATAAAGAGCAATACTGTCACTCAATCACATAGGCTCCAAAGGTAAATAATAAAACAAAAAGTATTGGAAAGTCTTTTACAGTAATTTCTTAAATTCCAAAACCATTATTAATTACTGCAGTTAAAGGCCAAACAATTAAGGCACATGAATTATACAACATCATCTTATTTAATGAATTAAATTTACCATAACAGCTGTTTTTAAATCAAGTAATGAAATACCTTCTTTTAACCTTTTTAATAATGTAAATATAATATCATGAAACACGTTTGTCCATACTGTATAGAATATGCTCATAATAATTATCAATTAGTTTGCAAACAAGAAGGAGTAAGAGGAGTGTAATCAAAACAAACCACTCAATTGCAACAAGCTTGCTTCTCCAAAAACGTGTTCATTTTATAAACAAAAAACACAACCAAAGTTGCTAACCTTATGCCTCTTCGGGGGGTGCTAAACTATATTGAGTCTCAAAGACAAACAATACAAATGCGCGGTTTTGCTTTGTAACTGTGAAACACGTGCCGTTTCTCTCTCTGGTGGTTATGTAATGCATAGACATCATATAGAACACATATGTTCTATATGATGTCTATGATGTAATGTCTATGTTGCGTCGCACATCCTATTGCGTCACCCTTTCAAAATAAAAGTATTTGACTCAACACACAAAATAGCAGGAAACCAATTTAAAAACATGCAAGTTTCAAAATAAGCTATCAATAACAAGATCTAAACACTCAATATATAAAAAAGGCAATCCAAAATGTAACTGGGTTCTTTACACTACAGTTTACTTCAATATTTTCAATTCTATAAAAAATAAAGTCTCTATATGGCTCAGGACATGGATTGACGTGGTTTTGGCAGAGAGTAGGGCTGTGCGATTAATCGATTTTAAATCTAAATCGGATTTATTAACCACAATCGATGTTACAAAAGGAAAATCGGAAAATCGATTTTCCCTTTTTACAGCTCGCTGCATTACAGACAGCTCGTCTAGTCATCTTTGTTTGGTCAAGAAAATTGTAAATGTTGTCACTTTACTAAATTCTAAGAGGATTTACAGTATCTTTCAATTGCACTTCATTCCCAGTAGGGAAATTTGTTTGCTATTTTTATTTAAAAATAAAGATAAAATATTTGAAACAATTTATTCCATTGTCTTTTGTAGTTTTACCAAAGAAATCGAAATCGAAATCGAAAATCGGGTTTTCAGAGAAAAAAATCTGGATTTTATTTTTGTCCAAAATCGCCCAGCCCTAGCAGAGAGCGAGTTCACAGTGTAGTCACTCCGTCCACTGTCAGAGCCACGTATTTCATCTTTGTGTTCCTCTTCACTGCCAGCCGTTGCACCCCTCGTGGCTTCTCGAGAGCCATTAACCACAGGGGTTCAGTCTGGTGTGTCTGATGAGGACAGCTGCTGGGTTAAACGACCCATCTGTATCTAAATGATATAATCAGTCCTAATAGAGCTGGGACAGATCGGTCTTATTGCTGTCAACTGCCGGTAGACAAGAGGTCACCTTCAGCGTGATTTAGACATAGTCCACCTGAATGGGACTTGTCTCTGCAGCTGCGAGGCTCTGTGTTAGTGTCAGTCTATTTGCGTTTCTATCACTTATGCGGGTGTCAAGGGGGTCATTTATCTTTCAATAAAGATGCGCTACACGGGATAGGGCTGGATTTATGAAGAGGTATTTGAGCATGGGACACAAGGGGAATAAATCATGGGGAAGTGTCTGTGCTGAGGTTATACAGGCGTGAGAGCTTGCTGAACCTGCATCTGCGGAGGGCGATTAGGTGACTACCCCAGGATATATTAATCCCAAAGCTGCACCCTACAGGAGTTGTTTTTTTTTTAAGAAGAAGACCAATGCCTTTCATCTTCCAACTCACAAACAAAATAACAACCAAATGCCTAAAAATGAGCTTACATTTCAAATATATCCGACTCCGTATTTTATTTTTCTTCTTTTCTCCACAGCTTGAGAACTCTTCCAGGCACTCATATTACGTGGTTTATGAGCCTGATTTGATCCACTCCATAAGAGCACTAATGCCAGCTTTGATCAAGACAAGTGCAGCACTTATACTACACTATGATAATCACTAACTTTGCTAATGTGATCCCTCACTTCTCTTAATGCCATCTACTCCTAAGGAGTCTCTCTCTCCCGCAGAGGAGCAGCTGAACTTTCCACCTCTGTCTCAGCTCGATTTGGCAGAGCTCACTGTCATACTCTTGCTAGACTTCCTAAGTGCTTCCATTCCAGACCGTTTCTGCTGAGTACGTGCGCGGCGGGGGTCCAGGGGACACTACCGTCTAACGACGCCGGTATGATGCTGCAGTGTGTGTTACGGTGTCTTAAACAGAGGTCCCGGGGAGTTAAGTAATGGAAAATACGTTCTTTTTTGAGTCTCTATTCCTGTGCTTCTCCTTTTCTTGCCATGTGAGGAGGGAGCTGAGGTGACCCAGGCTGAACTACATCCAACCATAAAAACACAGTGACAAAAGACCAGACAATAAGCAGACTCTGCAGAAGTTACAGAGCCGACAATGTACTCACTCACTCACTCACTCATCTTCTTCCGCTTATCCGTTACCGGGTCGCGGGGGCAGCAGCCTCAGCAGGGATGCCCAGACTTCCCTCACCCCAGACACTTCCTCCAGCTCTTCCGGGGGGAGTCCGAGGCGTTCCCAGGCCAGCCGAGAGACATAGTCTCTCCAGCGTGTCCTGGGTCTTCCCCGGGGTCTCCTCCCGGAGGGACATGCCTGGAACACCTCCCTAGGGAGGAGGGACATGCCTGGAACACCTCCCTAGGGAGGCGTCCAGGAGGCATCCGGTACAGATGCCCAAGCCACCTCAGCTGACTCCTCTCAACGTGAAGGAGCAGCGGCTCGACTCCGAGCTCCTCCCGGGTGACCGAACTCCTCACCCTATCTCTAAGGGAGGAAACTCATCTCTAAGGGAGCGTCCAGCCACCCTGCGGAGGAAACTCATCTCGGCCGCTTGTATCCGCGATCTTGTCCTTTCGGTCACTACCCAAAGTTCATGACCATAGGTGAGGGTAGGGGCGTAGATTGACCGGTAAATCGAGAGCTTCGCCTTTCGACTCAGCTCCCTCTTCAACACGACGGTCCAGTACATCGACCGCATAACTGCGGACGCTGCACCGATCCGCCTGTCAATCTCACGCTCCATTGTTCCCTCACTCGTGAACAAGATCCCGAGATACTTGAACTCCTCCACCTGAGGCAGGACTTCTCCACCCACCCGGAGAAGGCACGCCACCCTTTTCCGGTCGAGAACCATGGCCTCGGTTTTGGAGGTGCTGATTCTCATCCCAGCTGCTTCACACTCGGCCTCAAACCGCCCCAGCACATGCTGGAGGTCCCGGTCCAAAGAAGCCAACAGGACAACATCATCTGCAAAAAGCAGAGATGAAATCCTGAGGTTCCCAAACCGTACCCCCTCCGGCCCCTGGCTGCGCCTAGAAATCCTGTCCATAAAAATTATGAACAGGACCGGACCGACAATGTAAACACAAGTAAATACAGATATATCTCTCAGAGGAGGACAAAAAAACCATGTTAGTGATGTATTGATTCCTTAAGAAGCTCATAAATCCACCATCATTATAAACAAAACTGTTATGTAAAGACACAGACGTTGAGTGCGTGGGCGAGTGTTGGAGTTTGGAAACTAATATTAACATTAAATAAGAGTTTCCATACGAGTACGTACCCGTATGTGCTTTTGTTCAAACTAATAACCCCACAGAAAGTGGCCCAAATTGACTGAATTTACACAAACAGCCAAAGGCTGATGGGAAATTAGTGGGTGGACAGGTATGGATTGATGACAGGAGGGTGGGTAGATAAACTTAATTCGTTATCACACTTCGGTGCTTTCATTCAGTCTGAGTTTCTGTTGGAGATACTTGCTCTTCTTCTCTTCAAACTACTGTAAATGTACATGTGAGCGGATTTCACACTCAAAAGTTGCACCTACATCATGGTTTTGTGTTGTGGGACACTATCCCATAGGTGTGGGAGGACGAATTACAGGATCAAATATCATCGATCAAATATCAAGATGGTTTTGACCATTCTTAGATGTGAAAAGATGCTTCATGTAGATCAAGTTTATACTACATGTTTGCTCTTACAGTATTTACAACATTTACTCCCAACCATTTATTTGATACATCTCTTTGATACATTGTACTCACTCAACACTCAATACATGCCACAAATGTTGTAGTTAAAATGTTTTCGTCGGTAAATGTGACTGCAGAGAAGTTGAAAACGACAATTACAGTTTCACTCAAAAAACAGCATTTAAACAAACAGAAAAGGCAAAACATTCAACTTCAATCTTGCAGTTTATAACTGCACTGAATCAATAAATCACCAAAGTAAAAAGGTGCCACATGCATATTTAAAGAGATTACCTACCCAAAACAAATGCAGGACAGGAGAGTATATCATGCCGGTATGTGCGCACTCAGCAAGAATGAAATCAAGGTAAAGAAGCTGATTTACCAGAGGATACATATTTAAAAGTTGTGCAGAATGCCTGGGAGCTTTACTACATAATAATTCATCCTGTTTTAAAATGCCACCCAGTGCTTACATTCTGTTGTGTTTCATTGCGTAAAGACATTTCCATCATAAATAGACGGGGGAAAAAACAAAAAAACAGTATGGTTCGACAAAAATTCACCTCAAAGCAGGAAATGATGCATGTGTCGTCTCACTGGTGATATCCTTAGCTCAACAAAAACATAACAATTTGCTTCCAAACATACAAAGTACAGTAAAGCAGCACAACTCTTTCTTGTTTTTTTCCTGTGGAAGCAGAATCTATAGTCCTAAAAAAAAAAAAACTGAGCTTGGATGTGTGTGCATCTACATACTCTATTCAAACTCATTCCTTATTACATTGTAAAAAAAAACACACCGCGGTGGTCTTATCCTTTCCAGAGTGCTGGGGTGAATTTTTCTGCTGTAGAGGTCGCTGCCTTCAGGGAAAAGTGCTGCCATGATGGTGGGTATGTAGACTGGAGTAGTTTATTATTGTTTCCATGAATGCCATGATCCAAAGTTTGCAGCAGAATTTTTCCTTGAGCCCCAAAAGGTAGTCATACTACTGTACCCCTACATTTATTAACTCAGTGTGCAATATAATTCACTCTGTGTAGATGCTTTTGAAGCAAATGATCAATGTTATCACCTTCAGTTATTGCTTTTTTATGTTGTGCATTTTCTTTCAAAGTCATAAAAGCCTGCTACCTTCACACCAGCGTTCAAGTGTTTCAGTAACACGGTGCATCTCCTTCCTGCTGCTCACCTTCCTCTGTTATTCTGTATGAATGACAGAGGACGGGTAACAGTTTGAGGTGCAACTTGCGAGGCAGCGATGGAGAAAAAGAAAGACCTGAACCCTTCAAGTTTTCTTTATCCATAATATATAGTGTGGGTGATGTTAAATGCAGCACTTCTGCTCCCTGTTCCCAGTTCACTAAGTCTTCTGGCTTCACTGAGAGGCAAAAAACTCCAAAAAGCTCTTTTCTCAGAGCAAAGGCTGGGCGTTGACCCCACAGCTCTGGAGAGATGCTTTTGGGTTTTATCCCCTCTTATCTTCATTTATCCATCCCCACACTTATCGACCCATCCTCACCAAGCACTTTAGTCTATTACACCCACGATCTTACTCACCATTTTCTCTCCTTGGCATTTCTTTTTCTTTCTTTCTTTGTTTTTTTTAACGACAATGACAAGAGAATAGGGGTAAAAAAAATGAGATGATGGGAAAAAAATGCAGAAGCAGTTATCGTAGAGTGAGAATGGAAAGTGTCGGCCCAGAATTAAGACGGGAGCACATTCACTCAGCGCAGCGAAGATGAATGATGCAGGGAATTACATGCACAATTTCAGCCTTCTGTTGCTCCCCTGCTTCATCTTCCTGATACTGTTTTGTTCTTCTGTTCCTCAACACATAAAAATGACTTGTGTTTCCCTGTAAAAAATAAAGGGTGACCACAATGACATACATGTTCACATATATGAAGAAAAATAGTCTAATTCATACACACCAAACTAGGGTTGCAAAATTCCGGGAATTTTCAAAGTTGGAAACTTTCCATGGGAATTAACGGGAATATATGGGAATTAACGGGAAATTTGGGAATATATGGGAATTAACGGGAATTAACGGGAATAAATAAGAAATTTACAGAATTGAAGGTTGGGAACTTAAATATAGTAGGGGGAAATATATTGTAGCATAGTCTTGGCTAAAACAACCAGATTTAATGCAAGTACACTCCTCAATCACATGCACACAGCACATTGCTTACTGCAGGGCTATTGAGGCCACGCCCCCTACATGCACTGTGCATTCCTCCATCACATGCACAGGTGATTTCTTGAAGCCTGGAGGCCACACATTTGAGCTCAAAGCACAAGACTATTGAGGCCACACATTTGAGCCCACGGACTATATAAAGTCAAGTAAGTTTTGATAATATTATGGGGTAAATATATTTGATCTATAATGGTATTAATGTTTAACTTGCATTACTTTTTGATTGGGCGGGGGAGTGGGGTGAGTTAGTATTTACTCAACATTCATGTTTTTGTTGTTCATTAAAATAATTGTTCATACAAGAATAAAAAATAAAGTTATACTCAAATAAATCTGTTGAAATGTCATGTTTTTGTATTATCTTGCATGGATATCTGCTTATGACAAAATAAATATTTACATTTATGTTTGGATATGATACAGTTTGTTTAAATTACCCCCAATTTCCAGTTAATTCCCATAAATTCCCAATAATTCCCATAAATTCCCATAATTCCCATGGAAAGTTTCCAATTTGGAATATTTCCAAAATTCCCCAGCTTAACTTCCCATGGAAAGTTTCCGGAAAGTTTCCGGAAATTTACCGGAAATTTTCCACCCCTTTGCAACCCTACACCAAACGCACACAAACTCCTCAAGGGATTTATTCAGTGCACTTGATTATACAGTAACAACCTTTAAATCAGCATATAGAGAAGACAGCTAGTTTCCAGACAATGTTCTGTGACTGGATGAGAGGAAGTTTCACCACAGGAGCATCTTCTATTTTTTCTGAGCAAGATACACTTTCAAAAATAACAATCCTAAAACCTTGGAGAAATGATTATCAGCCACTCTAATGAAAGCAGCGCTACGGTAGGTGACGAGTGCACTGAAAAGATTTTGCAGAAGCCCTTTGTACGTAGCACGTAGGTGTGCAGTGTTCCATTTGGGTGTGACATGGATATTATTTAAAAGGCAGCAAGTCAGGAGCAGATTAGTGACATTTGAGCACAAAGGCCGTTCTGCCACCCATCTCACTGTGTGTGGGATAGTCTTGTTACTTTGGAGATTACCTCCACATGGAGCAGTGCACTTGCTCTCCAAAAATCCTACCATCAAGTAATCCAGGAAGAGGCAGATGAGAATGGGAACAGAGCTTCTACAGTAGTATATGAACCCCTTGCCAATTTGCCATAAAATGTGACATATTCAAGGACTCACATAATGCATGCTAGACCGAGGAACAGACATGTTGCCAGTGTTAATGAGATCTTCAAACCTTTTTCTATTGCTCTTCATCGGATTCTGCTTTGTGCGTTTCCAGCCATCTTGGTTGGGTGTGCCCACTTCTAGGAAGAGTGGTCATGGTATAAAAAAAAACTGTTTCTATTTGCAGTTTGTCAAACTGTGAACTGTCTAAACACTTTTTTATTCCTTTGTAGCCCACCACAGATCAGGTGGTCTTGATCATATGCCTCAAGAGATCCTTTGTTGTAAGTTATGGAGCAGATGATTCTGACCAGCAAACAATAAAACTTTTAATGTTTTATCAAAGTAGCTCTAAACCACACCTCCAAACTCCTTTCATAAATAGGACTTCAGGTGAGTAGTGATGAAGAATTTTGACAGCTTGGCCCCCTGCAGGGGGAGGTTGCCCCAGTCCTACCTCCTGCAGGGCTTTGAACTGGACTCAAGACCTTTTGAGGTAGCTCCAACTTGCTACCCAACTTCCTACCCCCCGGGCAGATCCCGACACCTGGAAGTTGGTTCAAACAGACATGAATCAAGAGAGCACCCCATGGGGTGATTTGGAGGTCTGTGTCAGTCATGCCAAATGTCTGATAATGACATTTGGCCCGATTCACATCCGACTGTAAATTACTTTTTGTCTCTCGCCTGATTCGTGTATTACAACGTCACTCGAGTCCCAGGGGAGTGCCGAGACTTCCAGCCCCCACAGAGACAAAGACCATACGGACTTCCTGATCCCTCAGGGGTGGTCCCAAAACTAAAGGATTCACACATCTGACTGGCTCTCGCTGGGCTGGTTTATTCCTGTAACTTTTGTATAAAAACCCTTTGACTGAACCCATCTGGGTCGACACACCAAATACAGACTCGATCTGTGCTGGTCATGTCGAACCACGGCTTACTGATTAAAACCTCTCTATACCACGAGCGGACATCTGAACTGGTTTTTGATAAATTCCTCAACAGTAGTCCTATTCATTTGGCAGGACCCCATACTACTGAGTGAATAAAACTCTCACATGAACATTTTTGCATAAACAAATAAATGAATATGAAACCAGGAGGGTTGGCATGAGTGAGTCGGAAAAGTTAAAGATGTTTTTATTTTTTTATAATCCAGACAACAAGGAATACTTGTAAAGCGAGACTGAGCTGACTCTAAAGCTAACCATTATTCATCCTGTTCTAACCCAAATAAAACACAGAAATTAAAGCTGCAAGCAGCGATGAACTGGCCCTCGCGCGTGCAATTTGCACCAATTAAGGTCAAGGACTCAAAACTAAGTCCGATGACACCACCCACGACTCTCTATGTCAAACCATTCAAAAGTTATAGCAGAAAATAGGGACAACCAATCGCAAGAAGAGGCAGGGATAATTCAGGCCAATGAAGGTCAATGACTCAATACCGAGTCTGATGACACCACCCACATGTCTTTATCACAACCCGTTCAAAATGTATGGCAGAGAAAAGTTTTCTAGGGGGCGCTGTTGAGCCGTTAGGCCACGCCCATTCATGCAAACCATGAAATATCAAATTTATCGCCAGTCCTGGCTTGCGTGAAAAATTTGGTGACTTTTGGGGAACTATCAAATATGGACCAATCAGATGATGGGTGGGCGCGCTTTTTGGCATCTAGTGTCGCCATGGTAAGGCTTTTGACTGAGAAAAGTAATGTGCGTCGTTGCAGGATGGAGACGCACATTTTGATGTATAACACACCTAGGTGCACGTTACGGATCGGGCTCTGAAGCGGCTGAAGAAATGGCATAAATTGCGGCAAAATTACATGATTTATTCAAAATGGCTGACTTCCTGTTCAGTTTCGGCCATGGCGCCAAAAGACTTTTCTTTAAGTTGCGACATGATACAGGTGTGTACCGATTTTCGTGCATGTACGTCAAACCATATTGTGGGGCTTGAGGCACAAAGTTTTTATAGGGGGCGCTGTTGAGCCATTTTGACACGCCCATTAATGCAAACCATTAAATATCAAATTCATCACCAGGCCTGGCTTGCGTGCAAAATTTGGGGACTTTTGGGGCACGTTTAGTGGGGCAAAAAGGCCTTCCTTTCGTCAGAAGAAAGAAAGAATTAAAAAAAATAAAATAAATTCCTACAGATACAATAGGGCCTTCGCATGTAAGTGTTCGGGCCCTAATTATGTTTTGTCACCACATCGAGATAATCTCCAGAGTCAAAATTTAAGAAAGCGCTTCAATTCCCAGTGGGATTAGTGCCAAGACATAAATCTTTAACTAATAGTTGCTAAGTCATGGCACGTCTTTACAAATCAAATATAAAAAACATCTCCAAATAACCTTTTAAACTGATCCAAAAGCTTTGCCCTCCAAATGTAATACTTTAGTAAAAGGATAATAAAGGAGGAATGTTGAACTTTGCTTACTTCATATGATCAAAGCTGCAGTGAGACTATTAAATACCACCCAAAAATGCCACTGCCTCTGAAAGGTTGTTCACATGAAGAACTTTAATGATGTGAGCGTCCATGTGAGCGTCCATGCCATGAATAGCAAAGCATGGTGAACCCTCCAGCTGTATCCAGGCTCAGAAATGGACTTTGACAACCTGCTGTTACTGTTCTCTACACCATCAAGATTAAAAAATAAAAAATAAAACCAGAAGTGTGTGGTGTGAATTCATGAATGTCTACAAAGCTATAAGGGCCAAACTTCAGAGACTAACTAGCAGCATGTTTCAGGTCAGTCATCACTGGAAGATTTTCTTTTTTGTACAATTTACTTTTTTATTCATACATTTGCTCTGAAAATGTTCCCATTAATATTAAACTGCTGTTTCCACCAAACTTTAAAAAGAAATATGTTCAGAAACCTTAAATCCTGCTACCTGTTGTTAGGATTTTATAAAATTGTTAAAGAGTTTTACTATAAGATTCTACACTGGTGGTTGCTGAGTTAATATCTTAAGTAAGAAACAATCAGCAGTAGAGCTATGGCTGAAAGTGTGACATGTTTAGGTTTCTTTCCCCCCAGATGTCTCCACAGATAAAGTTCAACATCCGCACCTACTGTATAACGTACAAAACACCTCCCTTCTCAGTATGAATAGGGCTGGATCGATGACCACATTGTGCATTTCTCTCGTCTACTTACAGTATGTGGTTTGAGAAAAGTTTACCTCTGGCTGGAAAATATTGTGCATGATATAATAAAGGCTTGTCTTAACATTTTATTCTGTTCACTGGTTTTATTATGGTGCACCAGACAAACGAACACACATATCTTTCACTGTGTTATGATCTATGCAAGAGAGGATTTATCTTAGTTTAGCTAAGATGTTTAATTTAGTTTTTTCCATTGACCTGAAAGCAGTGTAAAAAAAAAGAAAGTATTTTTGGTTTAATAAAGGACATTGGCCCGGTTTCCCAGATCAGTTAAGTAGCTCTTAACAGCGAAAGACTTCTTTCAAACCTTCTTAAGGAGCCTGTGAAAGAAGTCTTTCGCTGTTAAGAACTACTTAACTGATCTGGGAAACCGGGCCATTGTTAGTATTACTCCTGCACTCAGGTCGTACACAACAGCCTTTACGTAGCATGTTCATATACTATAACTCCGGTCTTCCTTTCATTGGCTCCCTGCTTTTTTTTTCTTATTGATTTAAAGATTTTGCTCAGTTTTAAAGTTTTAAATGGACTGGCACCATTTTGCCAGTCAACTGCTTTTAGACGTTCCAAGGTTCAAATTAAAACATAGGTGATCAAGCATCAACATGAGCTGCCACCAAGCTGTTGTTTACCCCAAGATATACTATGTATTTCTCAAACTAATCCCACAGTCAGTTTTCTTTTCAATCAAAACATGAATGAACCAAAATGCGGACTACCTGGTGTTCGACACAATGAAGTAGGTTCTTTTTACAAATGGATTAGCTCAATGCTAATGCTAACAAAGCTTGTGTTGCCACCGCCAACTCGTTGCTGTTATGAGAGAGAAGCTACAGGATGCAAATGAAAGAAGTTTGCTTTTCAAAAAGCCTAAAAGATATTTGGATTGTGCTAACGAGCAATGAATGCTAGCCCAATATTGGACATCGACCACACAAGTTGACATTTTTGAACACACATGAGGCAAATTCATTGTGTCAAAGCTACAGCGGAGATCATGTAGTGACCTTTTTTACTTTTAGTACAGTATGACAATTTATTAGATTATTTAAATTGGGGAGTGATGTTTTTTTTTTTTTTTTTACTTAGTCTATTCATTATTGTCCTTTTATATTATCATTAGTGCTGTCCAACTTAACGCGTTAACGATGCGTTAACATCACGTCCTCTTAACGCCGACAATTTTTTTAACGCATGAGATTTAAAAAAAAAATCGGCACCCGTATCCTGAGGAAACGTATGGTGGATTGAAAGATGGAGAATTAAAAGGTTTAGTTCACTTTCAAAAAGATGCAGATGGTTCGCTGGACAAGACTAAAGTTATTTGCATGTACTGTCGATTTGAAATTAATTTTACCATCGAAGTACGTCGAGTCTCAAATACCTGCAGCCAAACACACGAGCAGAGAGCGCCGCGACACGCACCGTAACCTACGCCGTAGGCTCTACGTTGGTGTAACACGGAACCATAAATCAGCCTAAAGAGCGCAGCGCGCCACGCAACCTTATTTATTAAGCGTTTTTCTTACAAAATAAAAAATACAACGCAAAGCGCTTTACATAAAACATAAAACTCAATAATGCCCCCCTGCACACACACACTCGCACAGACGGGCGCACGGGTTTATGGCTGAGGACTGAGGATCAGGTGAGGAAACGACTGCACTTTATAGGTGGAGTTACACTCCCTGCTGTTACATGTGCACTTTATTTGTTTGTAATTTAGTTTTTGTATCCCCCTGTTTTGATCCCGCTTAGGAGAAGGGGATATTTTTTGAGCCTTTTATTTTCCTCCATATGTTTATAAATGCATGTGGTTCATTGTTTTACATTGAACTGCTTAAAAAAACAAGGAATCTTAAGTTAGTCTTTACAAGTGTAAAGTTGGGGACTACATTGTGTTTGTATTTATGAAGGAATGTTACATTCAGGTCAAAAGCTTTTTTTGTGGAAAGTTGAATAAACATTGGCATAAAGCAGCATATTTGCCCTTTCTCAGGTTGTTAACAGTATTAAAAACATTTAAAAAAAATTACCTTGAGGTAATTTAGAACAGCACAAAATGTGTGAATAAATTAATCGCAATTAATCGCATAGTTAATTACAGAAATCATGGATTAATTAAGATTAAAAATGTTAATCGTTGGCCAGCACTAATTATCATGTTTCATGTTCTACATAAATAAATTCAACTTTTTTCAACTCCGTTTTTCTATTTTTCTACAACTACAATACAGTGACACGCCTGCAGTAAGCACTTTCTCTGTTTAGCAAATCTTTCAGAATAAAAAGCCTTCAAGTCTTGTTTGTCTTCCTATTTTCCCCTTAATGAAACCCAGACAGAGTGCATCCCCTCAGATACCCCTGAGAACAAAGGGCCACAGCCCTCTAAACATCCCAGCAGGTGCTCCATGACGAGGCCGTGTTCCCTGGGAGCTGTGGCTGCAGCTGAGCTTGAAGGTGATACAGCTGCTCAACTCTCTTCATTTTTCTGTTGGATTGAATTTACTGTTCAGACACACATGAAGGAAGAACTGGGTCGTACACCTCAGCCCTGAATGCAATCAGCCTGCCTGAATCAAATCCCAGGTGACGATGTGCCAAGATTATCGTTAAATGCTTGTGTTTGTTTAGGCACACAGCGTGCGCCTCCTCGGTGGCGCTGCTGTCCTGCTGTTTATATTGCTCCGTCGCTCATCACACAAGGTTAATTGATGGGATGACCTTTATTTCAGCAAACACATCAGAGACATTACAAGCCTAACAACACTCAGCGGGGCAAGAACACAAATGCACACAGGATGTGTGCTTGTTTGAGAAGCAGCCACCATCCTAATCTCAGAGTTTGCTATGGAGCCATGAAATTGTCCAGGAGATGAGATTAGATTGTGTGACATGTCACCTGGTCAAAGTATTGAATACAGGTGGATTATTAGCTCATATGTTGTCAGGATGGGGTCTTGGTCCATTGTTAAAATTAGCTAGAGAGCTCAAAAACATTGGAAACACAAACGAACAGGGAAATAATTTGGCTGCACATTCATTTTCATACAGTAAGTACAGTATTCAAGTTCCTACACATGACGGTACTGAAAAAAATAAAGGATGAATATGTTTTATCAAACAGAGGTGACAGCAACCAACACATCTGAGGAGTAGGGATGGGCGGTATGGACTAAAAAATGTATCACGATCATTTCTGGCATTTATCCCGATAACGATAAAAATGACGATAAAAAAAATACCAACTCAACTCCATCTTTGTAACTATAAATCTATCTCGCTCTCAGATCCACCATGTTTGTTACACAAAAACCTCATCAACGGGAATTTATCCTTTCTTTCTTTCTTTCTTTCTTTCTTTCTTTCTTTCTTTCTTTCTTTCTTTCTTTCTTTCTTTCTTTCTTTCTTTCTTTCTTTCTTTCTTTCTTTCTTTCTTTCTTTCTTTCTTCTTTTTTCCCTTCCTTCCTCCTTTCCTCCTGCTCTTTCCTTCCTTCTTCCCTTCCTCTTTTCTCCCTTCCTTCCTCCTTTCCTTGTTTCCTTCCTTCCTTCCTTCCTTCCTCTTTTCTCCCTTCCTTCCTTCCTTCCTTCCTCTTTTCTCCCTTCCTTCCTTCTTTCCTTGTTTTCTTCCTTCCTTACTTACTTCCTTCCTTCCTTCCTTCCTTCCTTCCTTCCTTCCTTCCTTCCTTCCTTCCTTCCTTCCTTCCTTCCTTCCTTCCTCTTTTCTCCCTTCCTTCCTTCCTTCCTTCCTTCTTTTTCCCCCTTCCTTCCTTCCTTCCTTCCTTCCTTCCTTCTTTTTTCCCCTTCCTTCCTTCCTCTTTCCTCCCTTCCTTCCTTCTTTCCTTGTTTTCTTCCTTCCTTCCTTCCTTCCTTACTTACTTACTTACTTACTTCCTTCCTTCTCCCCTTTCCTTCCTTCCTTCCTTCCTTCCTTCCTTCCTTCCTTCCTTCCTTCCTTCCTTCCTTCCTTCCTTCCTTCCTTCCTTCCTTCCTTCCTTCCTTCCTTCCTTCCTTCTTTTTTCCCCTTGGGAATTTATCGTTTTTACCGTGAGATACAAATTCTTATCGTGAGGAATTTTTTGACGGTATATCGTGAACGGTAAAATATCGCCCATTCCTACTGAGGAGCAACACAATCAAAGGCTTCTCTGTTTTCTACATCACCACCCCTGTTAAGTCTAACTTAAGTTTCATTAGAAAAGGCCAGGCAACAGTGAAAAGGATGAGAAACTGCCAGATGTGTGTGTGGGTGTAATTAGCCAGGCCTGAGCAAGCATATATTAAAATAATCTGGAAAGACAGTCCTATTACAAACCTAAGTTAGTAAAAAGTTGCTTCTATTAAGGCAATATGTTCTATCCTAGTGAGCACAACCAGGCTGGCTGTTAAAGCTGCATCCAACTATCGTTGGTTAGTTTCACCATAAAAACAACTTACCGGGGACAAGTTTGAAAGTACCGTGGCTTTTTAACCGTGCAAGTCTTGTATTCATGCTCTCGTAGGCTTTCCTTTGGTAGCAATTTTTATGTAAGTTTAAATATCTGACTGTAAATTGTTAGATTTACGTGCTCTGCATCTGTATGAGTTAGGTAAAGGCTGAAGCCGTTTCATTCCAGGAATCATCAATTACATTTTTATTAAATATAAAACCACGGATGGTGTCAACGTAAAGGATTTCCAGAGCTAGTCATAAAGGAAACAAGGAGGTTTGCTGTATTTTTCATGAAACCTGGAGGGAACGTGGGGCTAAAAAGAGAATGAGCATTCAACAAGTGGAGCTCCAACTAAGCAAATTATCTGATATAAATATTTAAACGCTCAAATTTGAATTGGTTTCTTCTCCAGCCATCTTAAAGATCTTTTGGCTCCCAGCACAAACACACCAACACGTGTGCTCCTTGGGTGCCAAAGTTATCTCTGTCTACCTCCCTGTGCTCATTATAACACACTTAGAGAAAAGTAAGTAAACGTAATTGGCTCATATATACGGGACTCAGCCCTCCAGCAGTCACTAGATCTCTCTCTCTCTCTCTCTCTCTCACACACACACACACACACACACACACACACACACACACACACACACACACACACACACACACACACACACACACACACACACACACACACACACACACCCCATCTAGAGAAGCGCAAAGATGGAAAAACCCAACTAAAAATGTTGGACATTTCCCCGTGAACGTTATAATTTTGTCTTCACAGTCCTGCAACCTTCTGTCATAAAACCGAGCTCTATCAGTGTGCGCTTCCGCGTAATATCTGCTATTTTGTGTGCTTGCATTTATGCTGCAATTGTTTGAGTGCATTTGGAAAGCATGCCAATTTACTGCCCCCCCTGTATTTTAATTCTGGGAAAGAAGAGACCCCTAGATCCCCAATCCAAACCGCAGCTGGCGCCGAGCGATAAGACAAAAAGGCTCCCCCGTCAGGATGCATTTAAATATGAGCCGGAGAGGAGGAGACGAGCCGAGAAGAGAGGAGTGAATGAGCAAGGAAGGGAGGTGTGCAGCAGGGAAATGTCACAGACCTACACAGGGATGTGCGTGCATGCAAGTCTGTGTGAATTGGTGCACGTGGGTGTGTGTTTCAAATCATATCGGGCCATTAGCCAGTCGTATTTCCCATCTGTCTCTAAGTTTTTCAGCGTGCCATCCTCAAGATACCGAACTTCTGCCAGGTCAGAGAGACACAGAGATAACAGTGTAAAAGAAAGAAAGCCTTGCAAGAAATCCAATAATTCAAATGTGACTCACACCTCGGACACAATTATGTTCAGAACAGTGCATGTTCAGAAATGTAGGAAGAAAGTCCTCCATACATGAAGTCATTTGAATTTCAGCCTGCAAGTTGCGTAATTTCTTTCACCTGGTTTGTTCTTTAATGATGTAAAGCTAAATGAATGAATTTACAACCATCCTCAGGGTGTATAATGCATCATACTGTATGTAGTGGTTTGTGTGTGAGGTAGGTTGGCATTGCAAGCAAACTATGGAGTCTTTTTAGGGATGAATTATTAAAAGGATTGAAAATGTGCAGAATGATGACTGAAAAAATCATAATGTGATCCCACAGGACATTTCTCACGTCAGAGTAAAGTACTTGTTTTTCCAACTGTTATTATGTAAATGTCAGAAGGGGGAAATGCTGCGTCTGTCACATCTTTCTTCTTACCGGCAATTTTGTAGCTGACCAGATCACTGGCATTTTCATGATGTTGCATTCATCTGCAAATCATTTCAGGAAACTGGACTACCCAGTGGACGACGAAGAAGGAGAATGACGTAGAGGAAAGGAATATGTTGGAATATTTATAATTCAGTTCTTAAAAATTCAGTTCTTAAAAAATACCAACATTTTCCTTTAAGAAATAGCAATCACAATAATTTCACAAGGGGAGCCCATTCAGGTCATTCATAATTAGGGTTGCAAAATTCCGGGAATTTTCAAAGTTGGAAACTTTCCATGGGAATTAACGGGAATATATGGGAATTAACGGGAATATATGGGAATTAACGGGAATAAATAAGAAATTTACAGAATTGAAGGTTGGCCCTTAACAGGGAACTTAAATATAGTTGGGGGAAATATATTGTAGCATAGTCTTGGCTAAAACAACCAGATTTAATGCAAGTACACTCCTCAATCACATGCACACAGCACATTGCTTACTGCAGGGCTATTGAGGCCACGCCCCCTACATGCACTGTGCATTCCTCCATCACATGCACAGGTGATTTCTTGAAGCCTGGAGGCCACACATTTGAGCTCAACATTCATGTTTTTGTTGTTCATTAAAATAATTGTTCATACAAGAATAAAAACTAAAGTTCTACTCAAATAAATCTGTTGAAATGTCATGTTTTTGTATTATCTTGCATGGATATCTGCTTATGACAAAATAAATATTTACATTTATGTTTGGATATGATACAGTTTGTTTAAATTACCCCCAATTTCCAGTTAATTCCCATAAATTCCCAATAATTCCCATAATTCCCATTAATTCCCATGGAAAGTTTCCAATTTGGAATATTTCCAAAATTCCCCAGCTTAACTTCCCATGGAAAGTTTCCGGAAAGTTTCCGGAAATTTACCGGAAATTTTCCACCCCTTTGCAACCCTATTCATAATACAACGTGAAAAGCCCTCCAATTTGAGTGGAAACCCACACTTCCAAAACAAAACATTTTGTGGCACTCTCAAAGGACAAAGAGAGTCTGCTGAGGATAAGAACATAATCATGAAGGACATTGTCATAGCTCTTCTGTCATCAGTCCCTCAATGCAGTCCACAAAGTCACTTAGAAGATAAAGATTTAGGGAAGACAAGAAGGAGAGGGGAGAACGATTTCTTGGAGGGCCGGTATTTAAACCACCGGGAGATAGATAGTGTCATTAGTATTACACAGACTCACCAAATGCTTAAAACACATTATTTTAATTTTGTGCCACGAGAGAGCACTTCACTCATTATTCTCTGTCTCAGCCTCAGTCTCGGTTTCACTCACACACCAGAGCCCGTGCCAACGTTTTTAGCTCTCGTCCTCTGAGTGCATGCACGCACAAATTGCTGCATTGCAGATTTGTTTTTTGCCCATGGTCAACCATGGAAACTATCACTGATAGTATTAAAATAAGTTGAAAAAGTAAAATATTGAATTCGGATTAAAGGTTTTCTGCCTCTTGCCTACTTCCCTGACTGCCTACGCACACATGACCCCACTGCCTAGTAATAAACTTTTACTTTGGCATTCAAGTCCTCCTCCAGTCCAATTACACAAACACCCAAAAGTGTTGGCATGACGGACGGCATGACGGATTGCATCGCATAGCGAAGCAACCAGCCGTTTGTATTAACCCAGCCTTAGGTAATCATAACTGTCGTTTTTGATTTCTCCATCAACATGTTTAACGGTGTATCTCGCTGTAAATGTCTGATGGCAGCTCTGCAGATTCAGCAGACTCTGGCTGAAGGAACTTGGAGCAAAGCTAACTTTAATTGACATACAGTGGGCGTTTTTCCGTTGGTTTCTTAAGCAACATGGCTGTGCCCCTTACAGAGAAAAGCTTCAAAACCCCTCAGAAACCAACGGGTTATGTGACCTAATGTTTCGTTCATTGTTTTATACAGTCTATGATACAAACACATACAATCTGACAAAATAAGTCAAATCCTATCCTTGTTTTTTAATAAAGCACTTTAAAACAACCACAATGGACCAAAGTGTCAAACAGAAAAATAGATAAAAATATACTTAATAATAAAAAACATAATAAAAAGGCAATAGATTGGATAGAATAAGATAAAATTAAACAATGAAAATGTATATATTTTTTAAAGTTAACAAGGAGCAGAGAAGAGTTTTATTGGAAAAACACCTCTCTAAGCTTATTCGTAGATTTAGGTGTACTCAGGTATATTTGATTTTTATTAATTTTATTAATTTTATTTTTTTTTGTACCTGCTTTTAAACATATTTTTAAAATCATTGCTTTTAATGTATTTATTATGCACTTAATGGGGGACTTATTTTTATCTCTTTGTTCTCTTTTATTTTATCTATGCTACGGTTTAGCATCTAAGTCTAAGCAGTACTTGTGATTGCCCAATGGATGTTGCTTTACATGGACTGTGTGGTTTGTTTTTAAACTTAAACTTTATTTATTTATATAGCACCAACTCATGCAGTGTAAATGCAACTCATGGTGCTTTACATACAAAAAATAAAATAACAATCAAAAGTACAATTTAAAACATCCCATACGACCCCACCCCCCACCCCCCACCCCCCACGCATACAACCACCCTCACTCACACTCATACACATGTGCATACACTCACACGCCCACACACACACAATAAGTGGACTGGTGACGTGGCTTAGCACTAACGATCCAGGTGAGGAAAACACTACCTATGGGTGGCCGTCCACACCGAGAGGCTCCACCGGCCATGACCACAAGGAGCATCGCCACAGAGACCCCCCCAACCCGGACAGACCGGGGCAGACCCCACACAGAAGGTGGAGTCCCTCCCCAGCTACCCAGGCCTGAGGGACCCCCATGACGACACCCCCATAGGCGGAGCAGGCACACCTCCCAGTGTGAACGACCCCCCTGAGGAAACACTGGAGCTAAAAACTAAAAGATTAAAAGAAAGTAAAAAATGCCTAAAAAGTGTAAAATTTTAGAGAAGTTTTTGTATTGTCTTGTCACATATGTTAACTGTACACGCACTGATGCTAATGCTTTTACACAAACGAAGTTCCTAACGGATAAATAAAGTTATTTGATTGATTGATTGATTGATTGATTGATTGATTGATTGATTGATTGATTGATTGATTGATTGATTGATTGATTGATTGATTGATCTGCTGATCTGAGAGAAGAGGTACAGTAAGTATATAAAGCAGCTCAGAAAGGTAAGGTGGAGCAAGACCACTTAGATTTAAAAAAATGTGTGCTCTGAAATTAATCCTAAAATGGATGGGCAGCCAGTGGACTGAGGCAAAAATGGGGGAAATGTGCTTGTGTTTTGTTATAGAAGTTAAAGTAGATGCAGCAGCATTTTGAAGCATTTGAAGATAAATGAAGGAGGAACCACTAACGCCAACATAAAGTGATTACAGTAATAAAGCTGAGTTGTGATGAATGTGGGGAATACTGTATGAAAGTACTGCTTTCACAGAGTTGGCTTTATTTTGTCTAAACTGCCTCAATTGAAATAAATGTCCAGTTTAAGAGCTTTGTCTATCTTACCGCCTAGGTTTCGTGATAGTTGGCTTCATATACTGAGTTTAGAAAAGCTGCCAAAACCCACTACTTCAGTCTTTTTTTCATTAAAGTTTTAAAAGTTGAGTGGCATCCAAGCCTTTATGTCATCTGGACATTTCAGTAACACTCTAACTGAGTAGGCATCAATCTTTTTAAGAGGAACATAAATCTGAATGTCATCTGCATAACAATTGAAAGAAAAGCCACGCTTCCTAAGTCTGGAACCAAGTGGAAGCAAATCCATCTTAAATGTGTATATTTCTTACTTTCACTGTTCCTTTAAAATACAAATGGAAAGCTGAGAAGCGGAGAGGTGCACTGTTTGCTGGCGCCAGAACACACACACACAACACTCTCACTAATGTAACACATACAGTACTCAAAACTGAAAATGGCTTCACGCGTCCATGACCTCACTTATGCCTGATGTAAGACGAATAAAAATTTCAAAGGTTCCATACAAAGTGTCTTTCCAGCTATACCACTGTTAAAGAAAAATACAAGACCATCTTGGAACTTCTCTTTTGTTTTGGTACATTTGTAAAGTCTAAATCAATAAAACTTTTTGATATGGTAGAATTTCAAACAGCACAATTTCTATATAGAGCCAGGAACAACCTATCACAAAATCACCTGCAAAAAATGTTTCATGAAAGAGAGGGAAGGTATGATTTAAGGGAAATGGTTAACTTCAAAATCCAAAGATATAGAACTACGATGAAAATATTCTACATAACAAATAACGGAGTGAAGTTATGGAACAGACTAGGTGTGGATCTGAAGCAATGTCCAAGCATCAACTACTTCAAAAACAAATATAAACAAACACATTATTTTTACAAGATATAGGGATGAGGGGACTTGAGTGGGGGCGCTGTGTTTATACTGTATGGGCCCAATTTACTAAGATCCTTAATAAAGAGTACTAAATTGCGTGTGAAAAAGTTTGCGCGTGCTGTTGTTGTGTGTTTTGCGGGTGATCAACTAAGATTGCGTGCGCAATTGATAACAGGTGCAAACAGCAGTATTTAAATGAGGTGTTGCGCGTCTTACGGTTTGCGGCGCAAACTTTGCGCCTTGGAGAGTCTGGATGGAAAGCAGGATAATCGCAAGCGCAAAATGAAATTTGACGAGTTGGAGTTAGAGATATTAGTGGAAGAGGCAAATTGTTGTGCCGTATTCAGCACCCCTGCCGTGAAAAGCACCCCCTCGTATATTCAATGATAAGTAGACCAAGAAAAAAAACAACACACTGACACTTCAATATATTTATATATACACACTCACACAAACGCATACTTAGGAGTTTATATTATATATATTTTTTTTTTTTTTTTGTATGTTCTCCCCGTGTTCCCTTGGGTAGCTAGTGTGAGCTACCCTCACAAAAACATGCACACAGTCCTGGGCTACACATGCCCCCTCTGGCCAACCGGGGCGCCAGGTGGGGTGGGGAGGATCCGGCCGGAATAACGTGATCCTTCCACGCGCTACGTTCGGCCGGAGAAACCCCACCCTGTCTGGTGAAAAGATGCGGCCTGCTCACTCCTCAGGTTAAGGAGGAGACCTGAGCTCAGTGCAGGGCCCTCCCGGGGTTGGTAGAGGATGGCAATGCCCAGGACTGTCAGTAGGTAGGAGCACGGGGTGGTAAAAAATGGGAAAAAACCGGGATAAAAATATTTAAAAAAAAAAAAATATATATATTTACAAATATTATGGAAGACAACACAGTAAGCAGGCTATTAATTAATGACATCAATAACCATTTACCCGATTTTGTTATCTGTGACTGTGATTGTGGGAAAGTATGACTATTGTGGAATCCATGAGCGCATTTAAACATGAATCATTAACACAAAACTGGACGCTAAACAGAACGTGACACGGAATGAGAATATCATTTTTGTCAGACGAGGGGGTGCTTTTCACGGCAGGGGTGCTGAATACGGCACAACGCCGGGGTATGACAACTGCAGAACAAGTATAGGCGCACCTCCTGTGGCAACCTTTTGCTGAATAATACTCGATTTAACATTCAAATAAAATATTTCTCCTTTTGCATGTGGAGATTAGCACCTTCCTTTCGAACGTATTAAAAACAGACGCAATCACAATCCACGCAAAAACTTTCAGGCTTGGTAAATGTCATTGCGCGTGGTAAATGGAGATATTTGCATTTTCCCCTCCCAGTATTTAGCGATTTCTGGCGGGTACGCCCCATATTGATTATTCATCAGGGCAAAAGTACTAAATGAATTGCGTGTGCTATTTTGCGCATTTGAGAGGCGCAGTCCTCTTTGCACGCTGTTAGTAGATCAGCTGGCACTTTGGTTTGCGGGTGATGTCAAGTTTGCACACGTTTTTACGCACGCAAACCTTTAGTAAATCAGGCCCTATGTGTATACATATGGGTATGTGTATATGTGTATATGTGTAGTGTACATATGGGTATGGAAATATGTGTATTTGTGGATGTTTATATATGTGTATACGTGTGGGTGTGTATGTATGTACAGTATATATGCATGTCCATGTGTGTATGTATGAATGTACGTTTATATGGGCCAAGCGGGACGGGGGACTTCCTGGTTCTGTTCTTGTTCGGTCACGGGGGGGTATGTGGAAACGTGTGTATCTATACTTATATGAACGGAAACAAGTACATGTGTATATGTACGCTTTAATGTGTGTAGAAATATCTTTGAGTAAGAAGTTTGTAATAAATAACATTGTACACAGGTGTATATAAATTCACAACGTAAATAATGTATGCTTTTACATATAAATGAATACAAGGACTCAGGGTAAATAACTCAGGTATACAACAATTTACATTTATAAAATTCTTACTATTAATTTGTGCAACCTTTAACTATGTCAAGTTTTTTCTTTTCTTTCATATTAAATAATGAGGATCCAACTTGTTTATGATGGTACTTTTATTACTTAGTGATTATTATTGTTCTTTTTTATGTTATTGATTTATTGTTCTGTTGTTTTATGTATTGATTTATTTTTGTGCGCTTGTGTTCGAAATAAAAGATAATCAGTTTTTTGTTGTCGTTGTTTGTTTTTTTTACTTCATTAATTCACCCAGAGAGTATTTTGAGTTTGGATAGATTTACTTTAAGCGTGCGTACATAGTTAGAATTATGCAATAATACTTAGTTAGGTTTAGTTTACTGAAGCTACTTCGTTTGACTGATAAACAGATTATTATGTGTAAGACGCCTCTTCGTAGTGTTGATCTGAAACACTACACAATAAAGTGGAAATACACTTTTTACCTGTTGACTTAAAAGCTGATGGTGAAGACTTGCTCTTGGATGCCATGGGGCCTGACAAAATGTCAAAACAGTGTAGGCCACCATCAGACTGAGAACAAGCTGTCAACAAATGTCTGCTGAGGCCCCTGGTGTGTTGCAGACCCCCCAAAAAACCCCATTTTTAATTTCTAACCAAACAAATTTACACAACTGGTGTTTTATAATTCACCTACGCATGACATACAATAACCAGCCTCACCTTGTCAGCCTTGGTAGTACACTTAATTCAAGGACGGAATGAAGGAGTAGCTAAAAATACGTCCTATAAGCATTAATATCAGTGGTGTAAAGTAACGAACTACAAGTACTTCGTTATTTTACTTAAGTAAGATTTTTGAGAATTTGTACTTTTATTGATACTTTCATTTTTCTGTACTTTTACTTTTACTTCGTTACATTTTCAAGGAAAAAATCGTACTTTTAATCCGCTACATTTAAAATTGGACACGTCGTTACTCGCTCCAAATTAAAGAACAGCACAGCGGGGGCTGATTTATGGTTCCGCGTTACACCGGTGCAGAGCTACAGCGTAGGGTACGCGGCGACGCACACCCTACGCCGTAGCCTTCGGCGTAAGGTGTGCGTCGATTTAACGCGGAACCATAAGGCGGACGGGAAGGAAGGGGGGCGCGTGAATATACCGAGAAGGAGCCGCAGCTCCCGGGAGAGTTGCGCCGCAGAGGCGGGCCGGACGGCCGGAGGAACCGCCGTTGCGTCGAGTACCGATGAGGACTGAAGCCTGAATTATGGTTCCGCGTTAAATCGACGCAGAGCCTCGCCGTAGGGTACGTTGGTGTAACGCGGAAACATAAATCAGCCTTGAGCGCCAGCCGACGCGTGTCCATGAGCACCATTCTTTGATTATTTGATTCCACCCCTTCTAAGGTGGTTTTGGCATTTAAAAGTTCAAAAGTCTCATCCTTTATCAGCTGGGGTTGCTTAATGTTGTCACTGCATACTACAGGCTGGGGGTGAACCTGTCAGCGGGGCCAATGGGGGACAGCAGCAGTGATGAGCAAAGGGAGAAATTAAAATGGGGTAATGGAAACAAACACTAAAGGGGTCAGAATAATATCACCATTATTTAGAGTTGTAAGCAAATGCTTGGATTCTTCATTTCTTTGCAATCCTTTTGAAAATAATTTTGTACTTTGAATTTTGTACTTTGTACTTTGTACTTTGTACTTTTTACTTTTGTACTTAAGTACATTTTAACCCATGTACTTTTTGTACTTTATTATATTTAAGTTGAGGTACTTTTATACTTTTACTTAAGTAATTTTCTTAATGGGTACTTTTTACTTTTACTTAAGTAATTTTCAAGCAGAAAATTTGTACTTTTACTTAAGTACAATATTTTTGTACTTTTTCCACCTCTGATTAATATCGATGTAAAACTAGAAGAAGAGGCAGGTGAGTGGTGATGGAGGTTCTTATAGCTGCATGGCTGTGATGACAGTGAGCAGCTGTGGCATTATTCTCCTAAATCAACACATCAACAGGCATCAGTCTCACCTCCACTGTGAGGGTGTGTGTTTATGGGTCTGGACTGACTAGATGCTCTACAATTTACTAAATGGATGTTGCTTACAGTAGGTGTATGGAAGTTTGATTAAGTTTCCTGCTTGTAAAAGGAGATACAAGTGGAACAGAGACCATATCAGTGCTCTCCATGTTAAGTGCTATTTTATTTTCTACAATGAACTGACCTACAAGGTCGTGACTGAGCCTATAAAATTGCTGTTCCCTTTATTCTGTATCTTTCAGTCTGCCTGCTAACGCAGGCATCTTAGATAGAAGATTGGATTTGATTTTTTTTCCTGGAAATCTTTTCTCTAAATCAAAAGATCTCTATCATAGAAAAATAATGTTCTGGGACCACTTATGTAGTCTGCTTTCATTTTAGTACCACAATCAGAATCACAGAGACATTGAGGTGGTCTCTGAAGAACCTCTCTCTCTTTGTCTCTCTCTCTCTCTCTCTTTACTTTTCAGTTTCTCGCTGGCATGTAATTCTAGATTTTTTTTCCTTTTTTTATGTTTCCTTAATACAATAAATTTGCTCAGCAAGGTCACCAAAAACCTGCAAATTGCAAAGTTTGGTTTTTTTGCATTACTGAAAACTTCACACTGATTATGGGGTGAAATGGGGTTTATATGTTGGCTTAAAACACACTAACACCAACTGGAGTAATATTAGCTGATGCTGAAGGCTGCCAAACATATCTGTCTAACTATATTTTTATTCTGAAACGTTAAACAGAATACACTGAATGCTTGTCCCATGTCTTCAATGAGATTTTATACAAAAGTAACAAACAATCACATGCAGAAAGGTGTGAAAAATTGACATAATACAGATTTGAAGTAGATCGAAACATTTCATCAAAGTGCCCTCTAAGACAAGAATGGATCTTGTTTAAAAGTCTGGATGTAGTAGTAGTAAACCTTTATTTTACCAGGCAAGAATTGCTAAGAATACATTCTTATTAAGGCAATGGCCTGGTAGGAGGTGAAAGACCTCCTAAGGGGAAGGGAGAGGGGGAGTAACATTAAGATATAGACAATAAAAGCACATACAACAACAGTGACACAAAAGAAAAAGGAATAAAGACATAATGCAGTGACACACCACAGAATGACAGTTAGTGTGACGTACAGTGACATACAATAAGTTAAGTAAGGACAGAGACACTAAAAGTAAAAACAGTGATACTAGACAACCATAAATGAGACAGTAACAAAACAACAGCAGTAACAGACGGTGTTAGTGAGGTTAGTGAGGTGACAGGATCAGAGAGAGCTTTGGCTGGGACAGCTGCAGGTACTTTATGGATTTAGTTATGACATGTTTGAAGGAGTTGACAGAGGTAAGAGTTTGTAACTGTAAGGATTTTGTGGATGTGGATGCTCATGAGCTTAATTTTCAGGCTCGATAACACCTGCTGCCAGTGGCAGATTTGGGGGGTGTCCATGGGTGGCCAGAGGTGGCCAGAGGTGGCCAGAGGTGGCCAGAGGTGCCGTGGACACCTGTGGCGTGTCTGGCCACCATATGGCAATCACTTTTCTTTTTTTCTTTTTTTTTTACAGAGTACTTTTGGGAATACTTTTGTTTTCAGCAGAAGGATGCAAGTAGGACATATTTAGGATGCACACACTTATGACCTGTCCCATATCTCATGAGGGTCTTGGCAGTCGTTTTTCACGTGGTTGCGTTACGTACAGCTTCACTTCCATATGATTGTGTTTCTTGGCCACCCTAAAATTTCCCCTGGCCCAACCCTGGCCACCCTATTGAAAACGGCCTGGCTCCGCTTCTGCCTGCTGCCTCAGTGTCGACTCAAATTTAGCACAAGTTAAAGACTGAAAATAACAAATGGTGTAGGTGTATACGAGAGGTTGGGCTGGATTTCACTGAAATATTAGAGAACAAATGTGTATGTAACATAGTTTTACACAGAACAATACGTGGTTCTTGCAAGTGTACCAGATGACCTGCTCTTACTGCATATAAAGATTCAAAGCATGAAGTTGACCATTGTTCGGCTGTTATTCATCTCAAGTTGTTAATTTCCTCTCTACTTAAAGAGTAAAGACCGACTCATGCAGATGTTGTCTTCTGCTTCTTTGATCGCACAACCTCGAACATAGTCCCCCATGCCTTCTATTCCCTCCACATGTACACATATTATTTTCTATCACCGAGCACAGGGCATTTACAGCTTTTAGTGATGGACAAAGATGAAACTCTAAATGAAGAGTGGAGACACGTTTAGAGGAGAGGAGAGATTTTATAAAAATGTTGTGACTACATTGCAAAAAGTGTCTCGTTTGTCTGACAATATAAAGGAGAAAAAACCCAAACAAACTATGAACCACAGGGAAAGCTAAAGGTGGGATTAGACCTAAAAGGAAGACTTAGGGTTCTCTCTTGTTAAACAGCTACTGTAGTCAGGAGTATGAATGTACTCGACATACAGAAACTTCCTTAAGCTTGAAAAAAACATTTTGCCATAACAATTTAATTTGTTTATTTTAATCACTTGTTTCACAAAAAATAAAATGATTGAAAGGGACTTTAATTTATTTATCAATTTATGAAAGTGAATCCAAGCATTAGTGCTATTAATACATTAGTATTATTACTTTCATCTTGAAGTCCGAGTTCTTGCATTTCTTGCTGATTTCTGGTTTTGTGCAGGATGCTTGTAAATCAAGACACAGGCTGCGTGTTTGTACCTGTAATGCTCAGGTGAAAGTAAATGCAGGCCACAGAGGACTTAAAGTCAAGAATAAGGATGTTGAAACCTCCGACGACTCAGAAAGCTAATCCTCATTTCAAAGCACGCAGCCAGTAAGGTTTTGGTTTGGTCTGTGCGGCACTTAAAAAAAGGTAAATATTAATCCCACACTCGGTTATTTTGTTAAATCAAACATGCTCTACATTCTCTCGTCAATATTTTTTTTGTTCAGTTTTCCATGGGAAATGTTAGGCCTTTAAATAAACCAGTTTGAAGGGAAAATCATTGTTTACCTGTGTCTCCCTGTGCTTTGAGGAAATTCGAGTACACTGATACTAAAAGAACTCACTTATACATGATTTCAAAATATGGAGTTACAAGATGCCTGCTGGAGGATTCAATACAAAATCACAGAGTTGTGATATGGTACTGTTATATATTATACTATTATTTCTAAAAGCAATATTTATAGAAAATTGGTGATACAGAAAATGACAGTTGAGTAGTAACTAGACAAGGAGAGAGAAAGATAGAATAAGAGCTTGAAACATCCCATAAAAAGATCACAAATGCACACAGGGGTAAACATTTCTTGGGATGCAAAAGGATTAAAAGAACTCTCTATTATTCACTTACAAAACTGCACTTATCCATCGCACAAGTGTGTAAGTTCGTCCTTGTCCTCTGATGCCAAAATGCAGCAGAGCTTCCCTCCATCATGAAAAGATGAAGAAAACAAGAGCCTAATATTTCAGCCCGAGTTTCACACTGGGGCTCATTTATAATCATCAACTGTATTAATGACTTTCTGTTTGTGTGCAGGAAAATGTGCGTTCCGCTTTTTCTTAATACACACTAACAAACAAACACCTACAGTAGGGGCACAAAAGAAAAAGAGAGACAGACAAAAAAAAACTGAAAAGACCAAGCGAAGCTCTGCTGAGTGACAGGTGACCCGGTCAACGAGAGCAGGACACCGTTGACATGAGTGCTGAGGTAACAACGCTGTTACTGGTTGCTTCTTTACGTTACTTAGCCGTGTGCTTGTCTGACCACCGGTAGGTCCCAGGTTAAGTCTATTTGAACAACATTTAGATGTGCGATGTTAGTATTTTTGCACTGGGGAGGCTGATTTACATTTTCATAACGTTTTCTGATCTTTAGAGATTGATTATTCATTGCTATGTTGGTTGAACTTTAATATTGCTTGTTATAAGAGTATAATTTAGGGAGTTAATATTTATAGCAAGTAATTAGTTATAAATAGTGTTTCCTCTGTTGCGCTGCACATGTTTCATTTATATGACCGATAATATTTACAAATCACGCTGAATGTCACACTAAGTACTTCATGTGAGTTATTGATTACTGTCATGATTAAAATGGTTTTTTTTTTATGTTTTATATTGCTAAATATGTCTTTATATTCTGTATTTGAATTACAGAAACCACAAAACTGTAATAAGCCTATACCAAGTTGATACATAAGAAGAATTTATTTGGACTTCTATTCATCACCCGCACACAGTTCTGGCCAACAGCGCTGCAAACTCATCCAAAACCAGAACGATTGAAATGGTTTTTTTTTCACTACCTTTGCTTTTACAAAAAAGACAAAGTAATATTATTATTATTATTCCATCATTTGAAAATGGATTTGGTTACTGAGCCATGTGATTCTGCATGTCATTTGATTTAGAAATACTTTCATTTGATAAAAACTAACAGTGTAAGCACACTGCGTGGCATTTTGTGTTTATATGAAAACAAAATACTGCCTCAAGCCAAGAAATGCAATTTGGAGTCAATTCTGCATTGAGAACGATTATCCCGAGATGAGAAAAGATTTGAGGTGGTCAGCCTTCTCTGGAGCGGATGTCCAGCAAGTTCATCCCAGGTTTAGACTAAACAACGCTCAGAGAAAGTGCAAGATGTGCATCTCAGACTCTGAAGGCCTCAGTTACCATGTTAAAATTTTATATTTAAAGTTGATTACAGAATGATGGGGGAAAAAAGTGATGACCTGTATTAGGGCTGGGCGATATATCGAGATTTTAATATATATCGATATATTTTCAAACGCGATATGGTACGAGACAATATCGTTTATATCGATTATTAAAAAAAAAAAAAAAAAAAAAAAAATCTTTTTTTTTTCACGATTTTGATATAGCTTATTTTGTGACAAATTGACTTGAATGTTTTATTTGAGATTTGCACAAATGTTTTGTTATTTGCACAACTGTCAACCTCAGTGGAAAAGTCTGCCTGTTACTGTCTACATTGTATTAATTACAGTGTATTTGAATTTAATTGTTATGCAGGAAAGGGATATTTGTTTTATTTTATTCAAGAAGCATTTTTATTCTATATATGCAGGCAGTTTATTTTTATTTCATTTGTTTTATACATGTTGATATTGTGCAGACCTCTGTTAATAAAGGAACCTGTGTGACATTTGGCACGAGGCTTTGTATTAAAACTGACTGTTTTTTTAAGGGTTTGCCTCAGAAAAAAATGAAGCTAACAGAGATGCTAACAGAGATGCTAACAGAGATGCTATGCTATAATGCTTTGAGGGAAACCCCAATTATGGCACAGAAAAAATATCGAGATATATATCGAGTATCGCCATTTAGCTAGAAAATATCGAGATATGACTTTTGGTCCATATCGCCCAGCCCTAGTCACATGTACTGATGCTGCCGTTGAACCTGGTCGTACTTCACAGCATCTACACCAAACTAACCTCTGGCAAATTAGAACATTTGTTTACATGAAAAATCAACCTTTTGCACATTGCTTAGTCTGGGTGTTTACAGTTTTCTCCTACACTATCTCCTTATGGCACAGGCAAACAGACTTTTCCTACAGAAACTTCCCCCCAAGTCACCATGGCCCAGCACTTAAATTTCATAAGGGTAAATGGAGTCTACTAATCAACACACACGTTGACAGATAGACAGAAACTCAAACATAGGCAGGTTTGATTGATTGGTGGAGCGACATTCTTGACAGCAATGGGATCATTACCAACCTGGAGCAATGCAGCACACTGTGACATTAAAGTGGGACCCAAATATAATGTTGAGTACAGGAGGATGGGAAAGTACTGAGAGGGACAAAGAAAGGATGATTCAGTGATGCTGAAGAAAGAAAGATAACATGAAACAGAGAAACCACTGCCCTTTTATTAAACTTTACTCTGCTACAACATACAGTGGAATTGAGTTTAATTGGATGAAAGCCTCCAATTACGTGTCTTCATTTATCAACGTGTCGACATGCCCTTTGTGTAATTGAGTAGATGGTAAATGGTCTGCACTTATAAAGTGCTTAAAACCTCGTCAAAGATTGCACTTTTCTCTGAAGTGACACATGAATACAATCAAAGGAGAGTAAAAAAGTACACCACAAGTAAGTGCACTTGCGTGAGCATTCAAATGAGAGCAGCTAAATCAACATACAAGTGCAGATTAGGAGTTTGAGAGAGTGCAGTTCACTACAGACAGTGTTCTTGGAAGAGGAAGGTTTTCCATAAGCTTCTTAAATGTAGGAAGGGATGATGCTCTTGTGGCCTCTAGTAACTTGTTCCACCATTAAAGAATCACACGAGAGAACACAATATATATCTGTTTCTTTAATACAGGTTAGGGCTGGGCGATATGGACCAAAAGTCATATCTCGATATTTTCTAGCTAAATGGCGATACTCGATATATATCTCGATATTTTTTCTGTGCCTTAATTGGGGTTTCCCCAAAGCATTATAGCATAGCATCTCTGTTAGCTTCATTTTTTTCTGAGGCAAACCCTTAAAAAAACAGTCAGTTTTAATACAAAGCCTCGTGCCAAATGTCACAGAGGTTCCTTTATTAACAGAGGTCTGCACAATATCAACATGTATAAAACAAATGAAATAAAAATAAACTGCCTGCATATATAGAATAAAAATGCTTCTTGAATAAAATAAAACAAATATCCCTTTCCTGCATAACAATTAAATTAAAATACACTGTGCAATTAATACAATGTAGACAGTAACAGGCAGACTTTTCCACTGAGGTTGATAGTTGTGCAAATAACAAAACATTTGTGCAAATCTCAAATAAAACATTCAAGTCAATTTGTCACCAAATAAGCTATATCAAAATCATTAAAAAAAAAAAAAAAAAAAAAAAAATTAAATCGATATAAATGATATTGTCTCGTACCATATCGCGTTTGAAAATATATCGATATATATTAAAATCTCGATATATCGCCCAGCCCTACATGTGACTCAGAGAAGTTAAATGCAAGATTCCAAGCACAGCATTGCCAGTTTTTCAGTGTCCATCTTTCACACAAATGTACCTTGGATCACGCCGTGGCCTCCAAACTCCAGGGGGTGTCATTTCTTTATACATTGTCACAGTGTGCATATTTGACTAGTTGAGGTGTTTTGGCTGACTTCAGCACCTCTCCAGGGAGAGATAAAGAGCAGGCTGTCAGGAAGTGTCCCTGCTGACAACCTGGCTCCAGGCTGGCAGGACAGCGGGGATGAAGGCAGCTATTTCAGGGCCACGGTGAGGGCAGCTGGTAAACTGTCCACTTACATGGTGCAATTTTGTCCGAGTTCTACAAAACATTCCCATACGCTCCCATGTTTTCATATTATATATATAAATATCCTTAACGACACCCTGCACAATAGGTCTACAGTATGTAGTCAGTAGATCTGAAATGCACATCAATCCTAAGCGATTGATTTCATGTAAGCTGTTGTGACAAAAAAAGCAGCCACAGCTTGACATTGTAGCTTATTTCAGGACCCTGTAGTTATCCTCTGATTCATCACTTCCACTTTGGCAGTGGCTCTTTGGCCAATTACAGATTTCAAAACTATGAATTTGAGGCCAACTGCAGCTTTGTGGGTACTTCCAGTTCCCAAACAATTTAACTGTGGATCAATTTGACTTGTGCTTGTTGCAACATTGCACTCGTGCTCAACTTCAAGTACAACTGTTTCAGTTCAGGGGGAACCGTGGTGATGTTAGCACTAACCCCACCACATTTACGTACTATAGGTACAGAACAGGTATCACACAATATAAACTTCAATAACTTCAAAATAGTGTCCGACCGATCAGCCTTTTTTTTCAATTATTTCGATCACCGATTAGGGGGAAATCAAAAAGACCGATAGCCGATATCAGCCGATACGATTATTACCCTTTTTTACCTTTTTGGGAGAAAAACAAATTTCAATACAAGAATTCATTTAAATGAATGGTGAGCAATTTATTGCTTTAACTAGGAAGGACAGCAATATTCACTTTGCACGGCTCACACATCAAAAGTGCAAATTATGGAACATCAAACAAAACAAGCAGCATTTCAGTTATTAAAAATAACATTAAGTGAATTTTCTCTTTACATAAAATAAAAAAGCTGCCTATAAAAAATAACAAATTAAGAGGAATAACAGCCTCAATTTTAGAACAGTCAGGCACAATACTCCCAATTCCCAGACCCAAACCACAGCAAGTGCCTACTTGGAGGTAGTAACAGTAAGCTAACTAGTACACATGACAATCAACCAAACAGTACAGGTTGTGAAAATGGCTACACAGGTTGTTTTTTTAAGTGCAAATATTAAAAAAAAAAAAAAAAAAAATCGAAATTATTTATTTTCGATTTTTTTTTGGGGGGGGGCCGATACCGATTATTAATAAAATTATGAATATCGAATTCGATAATCGGCCACGGCCGATTATCGGTCGCCCACTACTTCAAAACCACTAATCCAACTTAAACTTAATGCTCTACGCATCGTGATGCCAGTTAGAAGAAGAAAAATGTTTGGGATGTTTTTTTGACATAAAATAGACGTAAACATTTTTTTTTTTCGTAAATGTTGCCCTCTGAAAACACTGTACAACAGTGTAAATTAATGAAAACAAATAAGCTTGATTTATAATTGTAAAAACCTGAATTTAACAATTCAGGTTATAGTCTAAACTGTCACCAGCAGCTTTGAGAGTTGACAATGCAACTCATTTGAAAGTTAAAAACAATTTAAAAGATATTTTCCCCCACAGTGAACTGTAACTGCACTTTCACCCTCACTGTCCCCCCTATTTCCACTGTCCTCTTCATCATACTCACTCTCTCCTTGCTGTCTCGCAAGCTGCTCGTTTTCTTCATCACTAAATCCTAATTCGTTCTCACTACCATCTACAGGGAGGGTGAGTTTGATTTTCTTCCATACGGAACTATAAAACTCATTCACTCTGTAAATTGAGTGTCAAATATAATCATATGCAATGCAGAATGGACTCACAGAGTGTAAACTCTAGAAGATCACTGCATACCATCAACATGGCGGGCCAGCAATAGAATGGTAATATTAATGGTACCGTGTCGCCATATGGCAACTTCCATTTGAACAGTTTTACATTATTAAATGATCAAATATGGTGTTATAAACCACAGAAGAGTGAACGTACCTCACTTATTTTTCCACATCAAAAAATGTCATAAAAATACTTTTTTAAATGATTTTTGAGGAGTCAAATGGCGAGGCTCCTCCCTGTAAAGAGGTCTGCAGAAAAGGGTCTCAAAATTCACCCCAGAAAATCATATGACAAATATACATCGGTGCAGACAGAAAGAAAGGCTTAAGTGTCATCACATAGGGAATGATTAATAACATGAATAACACATTGAAATTCTTGAAGAAAGATATGGACCAATAATTGATAATGAAAATTTGTTTTAAAAAAAGGTTTAATGTGTCAAAACAGTAATGTGCATAGGTGTTTTCTTTTGCCACAGTTTTGGCAATGGATAAAGATTTTTAAGTCCACTAACTTGATATTTTTTTTAGATTATTATGTTTATTTGCTAACATTCTTAACCCTAATGTCCTTTTTGCTATAATCTTCCTACATCTCTTTATCATGTGTTTATAATTGTATGTATATTGACCTTATTCCAACTTTATCATAACTAATTATTCCTTTTACAATGTAAATTGACTTTGAAAGTACACATGGCAAATGCAGCAAATGTAGGACACGTATTAGGGTGGATTCTTAAGCTGAATTAAGTTTCACTATAGCTATTATTCAGTTTTTCTGTTGTCATTTATTTTTTAGATGTTGTCTGACAATTCTGTGTACAATTCATATTCAGCACATTCAAGCGATTGGCCCTTCTAAATGTACTGTTCTAGTCCCCAAAAAGCTTTTTTTTCTTTAGAATTGTGTGTGTGTGTGTGTGTGTGTGTGTGTGTGTGTGTGTGTGTGTGTGTGTGTGTGTGTGTGTGTGTGTGTGTGTGTGTGTGTGTGTGTGTGTGTGTGTGTGCGTGCGTGTTAGGGATGGGCGGTACGGACTAAAAAATGTATCACGATAATTTCTGGCATTTATCCCGATAACGATAAAAATGACGATAAAAAAAATACCAATACAAAAAGTGTCATCAAAGGGAATCTTTCTTTCTTTCTTTCTTTCTTTCTTTCTTTCTTTCTTTCTTTCTTTCTTTCTTTCTTTCTTTCTTTCTTTCCTTTTTCTTTCTTTCAGGCTCATTTATTTATTTATTTATTTATTTCAGGCTCATTTCTTTCTTTCTTTCTTTCTTTCTTTCTTTCTTTCTTTCTTTCTTTCTTTCTTTCTTTCTTTCTTTCTTTCTTTCTTTCTTTCTTTCTTTCAGGCTCATTTCTTTCTTTCTTTCTTTCTTTCTTTCTTTCTTTCTTTCTTTCTTTCTTTCTTTCAGGCTCATTTCTTTCTTTCTGTCTTTTTTTCTCATTTCCTCAATTTATCGTTTTTATCGTGAGATACAAATTCTTACCGTGGGGAATTTTTATGACGGTTTATCGTGAACGGTAAAATATCGCCCATTCCTAGTGTGTGTGTGTGTGTGTGTGTTCTGTTCACTGCTGACCTGAAAAAGATGACGATATTCTCAACTAAACATGCCGTGACTGGCAGTTAGACACTGGGTGCACTGAGGGACAGTAAGGCTATTCAGACTGGCCGGCTAACACGACGGTATTGATCAAGCTTTCCCCACTGTGCTGTCCACATGTGAACTCGTAAATATGTGCGCGCCTGTGTTGGTGTGGGCTTGTTATTAACAGGACCTTGTCCAAAGTACTGTCAGAACTGACTGATTGATCGTAAGACCAGCTGCAGTGTTTTCACATACTACAACCCCCGGGGCCAAAACCCTGTGTGTGTGTTTCTTAGAGTGTAAGCCTGTATACGTGGTCTGTCAGGATACGAGCATTTGCTTTCCAGCAAATCCCATTCTTCCTCTAATCAGTTCCAAACCCCACGGCAGAGTTGTCACTCAAGAACCTTTGATGATATCCATAAGAGCCTTCAGCTATTTATTAGTGGGCTGCAGTTAAATTATTATCATATGCAGACAGATCAGAGCACGATACACAATCTTTTGGGCAGCTAAATTTTCATGCATCATTTGAAAGTGCAACCAAATTGCGCCGTTGTGAAGGATCACTGGAAAGATACGATCACACACTCAAAGCCCTCCAGACATCCTCTCCCCCAAAACGCTTTAATGACTGTCACTCGTACCCTTCAGACATCCTCTGCACAAATGTGTATTGCTTGTCTCGGAGCACACATGCACTGTGATCCCCCATCTTCAATCAAAGATGTGCAGGATGATAACCTTTGAGTAGGACACTCTCATATACACACGCATACGGAAATGAGTCAAACGGCATAACAAAGGGCAGCAGTATCAGCATTGCAACCTGCAGCATGTATTATTGTTTGGTCATCTGCTGGACTTTCCTCCTCCCCTGCTGAGCTACTCTCCATCTAATGGGGACTTGGGTAAGCTAATGGACAGAAAATCAAACTCTAATGCAGATCAGATGTTGTGAAGGCAGAGCCGCAAAGGGAGATAAGCACACAGTGAAAGACAGGGGGCTCTATCACATTCAGAATCACTTTCTGTCAGTCAATCCATCAGATGCTGGTTGATAAACATCTCCTGACAAGGCAGCAGCATCAGGCTAATATTGGGAGGGGTTTGACTCAGCATCTATAACAAATCAGCTGAAACAAATTGTTCTTTCCATTCTCATTCCCAAATGCCTCCTTAATTCCTTCATCCACAGTTTGAGACGTACATTGACTTTTGGCGGCCAAATGCTGCCTCTCCCTCCCACCTCCAAACTCCTGTTGCTCTGTTCTCCTTTCCCTTACCCCCCCACCTGCAGGCATTTATAAATGAGTGTGTTTACAGAGAAGAGGAGCAGGAGAGAAGAAGAGGTTGGGGCACCAGGGGAGAGGTGAGCAGGGCTGATTTTAATTAACGATCTCTTGGCCCTCTGTAGATTCTATCAAAGATTAAAACTCGTTAGGATTGATTCTGGCTTCCCGCCCTATTAAGCTGCGGTCCCGCTGTGGCCTGACAGAGTTTGAAAAGAGGGAGGTGGGATACGGGTCAGGGACGAAGTTAGAGGATAGACAATGAGAAAGCCGAGAAGTGACACACAGGCCATAGGAGACAGGAGTGGAAAGTGAGACACTGAGGATTCTATATCACGGACTGGATAAGGATCGAGAGGCAATTAGGCCAACTTTTTTTTAAATACAAATTGTTAATCCATTTTACCTTAAAAAGTGCATATTAGACTGTCAGCTCCCATATAATTACAGGGGGGAAAAAACTAAACAAAAAAAGGGAGAGAAAGAGAGCAGGTTTGGTAGGAACTGCCCACTAACAGGACACAACTGCAAAAGAAGACCATTTATGGCAACCAACAAATGAAACCTATTAGTTAAATTTGTTGAAATTTCATGAACTAGTAGACCATAGTATTCTGCAAATTATGTTTAAAGCTCCTAAAAAAACTTTACCAATCAACATTCAGAAAAGATTTGAAAACAGAAAAAGCAAGTATAACTTAAAAGGAACAGAGATTTTTATAAAACCAAGATGCAGGACAAAATTGATGGAACGTTGTGTTTCTGTGAAAGGAATCAATTTATGGAACAATCTGAACAAAGAAAACAAAGAATCCAAATCAAACATTACATTCAAAAGAACAATTAAAACATATGTTAAGGAAATATAACGAAAAATGTTGAGTTTGATTGACATACCCGTAGGCGGTGGTAATTTTATTTAATGTTATTATAATTTTATTTTAGTTGTTTTTATTCACTTAGTTTTTTTTTTTTTTTTTAATTATTATTAAATTATGTTATTTGTGAAAGGGGCAGATCAGATAAGATTCTTCTTCTTTCTGCTCCCTTTTCATTCATAAGTTAGGAACATTTGTATTTGTGCTTGTATTAAATTGTTTTGTTTTTTTGAATGAAAATAAAGAATAAATGAATGAAATGAAATGAACCTATGCAATATCGTCTGCATCAAGATGGCGGCGCGTGCAGATGCAGCGGCTAACAGCTTTCCCTATTTGTGCTTTTTTTAATGCTTTTTGTGTGTTGCACTTTCTTTTTCATACACTTCTGAACACTACAGCCGTCTGGACTTACTGGACATCGGTTTTATTTTTTTATTTACTCATTTATTTGCAATATTCTTCCATCCATTCAAGTGCATTATTATTCTCATTCACTCATTTTAAAAATGTATATATATTTATGTTTCCTGTTTCTCATTTTGTTGTTTACACAGTCTTTGTCTACATAGTCTTTGCATGTGTGCACTTTTACGGAGCTGCTGCCTAATCTCATTGTACCAGTATAATGATAATAAAGGCTTTCTATTCTATTTTATTCTATTCTATTCTATTCTATTCTATCTCATGTCGGGTTGTTCTTTTTCTCCATCTTCCCTATGATGCCATGTTCCCTTCTTCACATATTTTATCGTCCCAACCCTTATTTCCTTACCACAGTGATACAAACCAATGTGACAGCTAAACTTATTTGAACTACTTTAAGTATTCCTCCATGTAGGAGATCCAGTCATTTCAAATCAGCAATTCTAGGCACTTCCAAGAGGAAGCCAAGCCCATGAAGCCAGATGGGATTCTTGATGAGGCAAGTGTGTCACGCATGTCCCGCTGCACGAGACGACACATTAAATCAAGGCTTTTAGGCTGTGCCATGAGTCATTACAATAACTTCAGAAAAAAGTTCCATACCATTAAAATAAGCTTAACTCTGTCTGACTAACTCAGCTACGACGGCCATCTTGGAATAAACTTGGTCTTGCAAACGTACCTTAGAGTGGGAATGAGTCTGTCTCTGTTCCAAAGAGGGGATATTTGTAATCCATCCTTTAATACTGCTGACCTCTCTCACAGCTATTTGTCTTGATTTCAATTCTGTCCCGTTGCCACAACACAGAATGTCAATGATTTAAATACCGCTCATTAAGAGCTGTGTGTTTGTGAGAAACAAACTGTCTGAATTAATCAGAGTCTAAACATCTCTATCGCTGAATGCAACTCTAATTGTTCTAACAGTATAATAGAAAAATAAGATACAGAATTTGTTGCATGTTTACGGATGCACTGGGTAGACGGACATTTCTGAAGAGGTCACAGAACTGAGTTCTGCAAAGATGTGACAGAAAAGGTTTGCCAATACTCTTCTATGTCACATAATGATGAAATTCTGAGGTTCACTTATACACAATAATTAGGGATGCAATGATTGCTGGTGACCACACGTCTAAGTGGTGATTGCATTATTGATAGAATAATAATAAAAACATGGATTTTCTGCTGATAAACATATCAATGTTGGGGGCAATAATGTATTTAAGCCCAATTTTTAACCCTATTAGACCCAAATCCTAACAATCATCAGAGAATAGCCCAATTTGAAGCTTGAAGCAAGTGGTTATTTGTCCACATAATTGTTAGGTGTGTGGTGTCAATATTAGGGGTGTAACAATATATCGTGCCACAAAATTTTGTGATACAAAAACGTCACAATACGTGTCGTGGAGGTTAAAAAGTGTATCGCGATATTGGAATATTAATATTAATATATTGTGTTGACTAGTAACGCGCATCCGAAAAAAGAAAAAAGTAAAATCATGAGAGAAACTATTCAGTTTGTGGCAAAATATTTGTACTTGTATGAAACTGAAGATCATAATGCAAACCTGACATTTACTTTTAGTTCAGTTTGTGGAAAATGGTTGGCCTGGCTTTCTCTTTAAAACTTACACAGTTATAAAGCATTACAAACTGTAACAATAGGGCAAACGCACAGTATTGTTTTGTATTTTGTGTCTTTCAAATAAAAGACCATTTTTTTCCAGTCATGTGTTTCTCATTCAAGGTTGTTAAAAAAATACTGCTATAATATTGTATCGTTATCGTGACCTCAATATCGTGTATCGTACCGTATCGTGAGATTAGTGTATCGTTACACCCCTAGTCAATATAGTAGTTTACAGCTCCCAATCGAGTAGGAGGATTTAATTCACCTCTGACAAAATATGATCAGATACGAATGATCTAAATCACACAAAATAGGATAAATATTAATATCAAATTACTTATCCATTTCAAAAATACGTCTCTAGTTAAGGGCAGATATCTAACTGGAGAAAAAAAAATCCCTTTTGTGAGGACAAAAAGTTACATGAATGCTTATCAATATTGTCATAACATACCTGCTCACTGGGCTCTGTAAGGCAAGCAGCATCTAGTGTTGGGAATCTGTGGTATCATCTGGGTTTTCCACTCAGTGTTAACACTTATTCTTCAAATCATTTACGTATTTTTATTTATTTTAGGTCTTTTATCTCTGAATAAGCATAATGACCAAGGAAATTTGACCACTGAATCCCGATTCAGTTGCACAACAAGCTCACAGGGCGGGAATGGGAGTGTGAGAGGAAAATAAGGTTAATTATGTTGCTGCATTTGTAATGTAGACGACTTCAAGTGCGACAAACATCATCCGATGCAGTGGGAAACAAAGATTACCAATGGAAAGAATAAAGTAACTGTGAGGAAAATCATACAAATCCTGGCAATGGATGAGCAGTAATTTCTTTACAGTGGGACAGAAATTTCAGAAATTTGATATATCTCCTGGGTCAGAAAAAAACACAATACCAAGCAGGAGATGCTTCTCAGATGTTGTGTTTAATCTTGTTTAAAGCCACACACACAACCTGATTAAAAGATAAAAACAGCTGCAATGCAGCAGTGAGTGTTAACAGACATGTGGGCATCATGAGTCTGTTTTTATTTGCCAATAGGGCTGTTCGATTTTGCCCAAAAATAAATTCTCGATTTTTTTCTCTCAAAATCCGATTTTCGATTACGATTAGGATTATTTTGTGAATTGACAAAAGGCAAAGAAATGATTTCAAATATGCTGTTTTTTTATTGAAGATTTGCCCCATTGAGTTTTAAGTTCAAACTTTGCTCTTACTAAACCAAAAATGAATGAATAAAGTGCAAAACTCTGTAAAATAAGTTGAAAAAAAGTTTTAAAAAATATAATAAAATATTAAGTTTTATCTCTTTATCTGAAAAAAAAAAATCAGCAAATCAGCACTTGCAAACATACAGTAAGTTATATTTCCAATTAAATAAAACAAGACATTTTCTAATTAAACTGAACTGGGTCTTTGCATGCTAAATAATAATCAACCCATGAAGGAGGTAGAGGTGTGGAATGTCAGTCATTACATTTGCTATTCACATTTGCAAGTTTTTTGCAAGGAACACGAGCCGGTCTACCGCATCTGGCTTTAAAAAAAAATAAAAAAAAATAAAAATAAAAAAAAGTGAAAAAACGATTTTACGATTTTCACGTTTTAACATCGTTCTAATTACATAATCGCGATTACGATTTAAAATCGATTAATCGAACAGCCCTTTTTTTCTGAAAAAAAATATGTGAGGCAGAAACATCATGAATCTTTGGTTGCTAAGTGCCGATGTTTTGTTTTGGTTTTTTTTTAAGTCAAATGATCAATAAAAAAAAATGTTAGCAAGAGATTACAACTTCGAAAAAGATAGATAGAAAATAGAAGCCAGAATCGTGATATTACACTGGAGGTAACACCCTCGTCTTCTTTACCCAGTGGTGTAGACTTTGACATGACACAAAAAAGAAGGATGACAGATTGTCCGTCAGTCACATCTGATTTCACCTTTGGGTAATTTTCTGGATTTGGAAGGAGCAAGAAGGAAACACGGAAAGATTTAGATAATAGATGATATGACTCCTTTAGAGTGTGGCTGGTGAGGTGGAAGAAAAGATTACTGTGCTATGCGTCTATAATTACCTCTCATCTCTCAGCCGGTGCTCTTCAAGACAATGTAGAATATCAGGCTACAACACACTCTGACACATGCACACACACAGTGGGTTGTACTTCAATACAACGGAGCAGGCTGAGAAGGAGTTATTTCTAGAGGGTAACATTTCACTCAAATTGGGATGGGAGATCGCCCACGCTGCCTGCAACCAGCGCAGGTTAGCTTTGCTTCAAGCACACAAGCTCACGCTGGTCAAGCTCACTTTCACCAGAAGTTGTTTCGTGAAGTAAAAGCAATGACTAACCTGTAGCTATTCTCATACACCCACCCACACGCAAAAAAATATTCATTTTCACCAATAATTCACTCTCATCATGCTGCAGTCTTTTTTATGTTTAGAAAATCAGTCTCACGTGAATTCACACAGTTATGCCATTAGAGTGTTTTAAATGATTTACCGTCACACAAATATCTGTGATTCACTATTTAAAATGTCCTTTCTGTTCTTTTTTGACCCCTTTTATAATGTGAGCCAGATTATGGCGTAGGGCTATACTAGTTACCACTGGTAAGTGCAGCATTTCAAACGTAGTCACCCCTCACCTGTGCAGCAGAGACACCGTGCTGCTCTGAATCGGGACAAGAGAACAAATCAGTGAACCAAAGACATGAAAAATGATCTACCGATCGTTTTATAGTGGTTCATCTTCCATGGCAGAAATAAAATGCACATACACTTTCACATAAACCTACAAGGAGGTGCTGCAATTTATGTGTGCGTGTGTGTGTGTGTGTGAGAGAGAGAGAGACAGAGAGAGAGAGAGAGAGAGAGAGAGAGAGAGAGAGAGAGAGAGAGAGAGACAGAGACAGAGAGCATGCATGTATCTTTAATGTCATTTAAGATTTTGCATAATCAATAACATTGTCTGCCCAGTTGGTGAAGCAGTAGATGTTTTTATTGTTATTAATTTATGGTTTAGTAGCAAAATCAACTTTTACCCCAAAATGTTAGTTGCAAATCTGATAAATTGCATCCTTCAACTTAATGGGTTCCTCTTTTTAATTCTGCTTAGAGAAATGACCCAGTTTTGGTGTTGACGTGTATTCGTTTCCAAGTAAAGTTAAGCTATAAATATCAACAGATGAAAAGTGTTCAGCTGAATATTAGAAGTTTGCTGCATTGAGATAAACAGGTGGTGTTACCTGTTTTCCACTTTGGTGTTATTTAATCATTGCAAAAAAAAAATGACATTATATCTTCTAATTTGAAAAATGTTTCCATCTTTGAGGATTTTCCAAACACGAGGAGAATATAACCCTACTTCAACCCTACATCACTTTTCACGGGACTAAATGCATGACATGTATGTCCATTTGCCCTTTTCATTGTTTTATTTGTACAATTTTGTTTGTTTGTGCCCATAAGAGTGGAGCTGCAGAGTCAGCAGATTTATATTTCTTCATTGTGCCATTCAAGCTTCTCTTCATAACTCCCTTAAGCTTCCCTCAAGAAATTAGTTCTGAATCTTTTTTTTTAACTATTGGTATCATGCGGTTTTAACTGTGCATTTCTATTTTGCAGGAATTATGCTGAAAACAAGCAAGAAAGTGTAATAAGTAGTCTATCTCGCTGTCCCTGCTGCTCTCAATGCTTTGAGCTCATCTTGTCACTATTTTTAATGTTTTTATAGCTAATATTCTTATATATATATATATATATATATATATATATATATATATATATACATACATACATATATGTACACACATACATACATGTTCACGCGTACATACATATGTATGTATGTATGTATGTATGTACGTACGTACGTACGTACGTACGTACGTACGTACGTACGTACGTACGTATGTATGTATGTATATATATATATATATATATATATATATATGTATACATATATATATATATATATATATATATATATATATATGAGCTTAAGAGCAAAATCTTCTGAAATTTGCATTATGGTACTCGGCTTGAAAACTCATATCGGGTTTACAACATAAGAAGATGCAAATTAATTGAAAAATGTGAGTTGTATATAATGTTTTCAAGCTAGTTAAATGCAACTCTGAATTATTATTTTCTGTCTATAGATACTGAAAGGTTGTGCAAATCAGTAATGCATTACTTAGACTCTCAGTCATCCAGGTTGTGGTATTCCTCAAAGACTTGCATCAAGGACACTGACTTCCTTTTCTTGGTTCTTGGAGATGTGTCAATAACCCTCCTGGAGGCCCCATCATTACAAACTGTCTACTGGGGAGTTTGAGTTAATAAGCTTTGAAGACGTATGCAAATCAGTGACCCTCCCGTCACTCCTGTGTGTCACTAGAGGCTTTTGTGCGCTGAAAGTTGTTTACCTGGCTTTCTCAACGTTCACACCTTCCCCAAATATGTATTCAAGCACATTCTTCTTTTCCCTGTGCATCTATTCATTAATGTCTAACCCTAACTTACCAACAGTCAAGCTGAAAAGTGAAATATTCCTACTCTTATTAACTAGTCAACGTGCTTTTAAATGGGTTGGAAAGCTTTGATTCACTTCTCTGGTATTTAAAGGTCTTGTATTACGCTTTCAAAGGTTCAACGTTTTTTAAGAGGCACTTGCGTGATTAAATAGTAAATAAACATTTTGAAAAGCAGACATAACAGCAACTTTCACTTGCATGCATGATCTAACCGTCCAAGAGTTTCTGAGTCCTGATCAGCATAAAATAACTTTGTTATGGTTCTTGATCAATATGTATATAGGGATCAAAAGGGCTTGATATAGAACCTTTAAGTGGGGTTGAATGTATTAGTTGAACAGTACCTTGCAATACTTTCACAAACAGGGAAAATGCAGGCACGTTGCAAACCTAAATAAGAAAAATGTAATGTTTGTGAAACCTTGAACGTGTATTAACTACATTCTGGGAGCCCAAAAAAGAGCAGTCATTTTACATCTTTTTTCAATTTTTTGCAAGGTTTTGCCCTGTGGACCAATGTTTCAGTTTCCACTTATGAAGTGAGACTGTAGAAAATATTTCCATGATTACGTAAAATTACACTGTCAGCTAAAATATCCAGACGATCTTATCGCAGTCGTGACTTACTTACACACACACTACACACTGAGACACGTTGTTGTCTGCATCGTTAAAAATACCATCAACAAAATAAATAAATAAATAAATAAATATTGCCCCAGAACTTCAACGGCATCTCATCTTCATTACTCCAGGTCTTGGCTGAGGGAAGCCTTAATAACCATGCAAACTATCTAGGCTAAGCATGTTTGAGGGTTGACAGCATCTCACAAAGATGAATTAACCATGCAATTCACAGCTTTGAAAAAGTCATTAACGGTGCCAGAAGTAAATTGCTCTGACTTGAGTGGTGCACTCTCTCTCTCCTGCTGCTCAACTATTTAAAAAAAACAATATGACTTCTTGTGGACAGCGAAACACAAGCGGCAATCCCAGCAAGTAGTAAGGAAATGGAGAAATTAGTTGGGGGAAAGAGGGAATTATTTTGAAGAGTTCAGATTTACATCATAAGCTTTTAATCTCCTCAACTGCCTCATTTAGACTGACCAGTCATCTTTAAAACAGTCAACAAACTGCAGCTGATTAACCACATACACGCAAACATAGAGTTGCAACACCCTTACTTCAGGGGCGTCAATTGGGTATGAAGGTACGGCAGCCGCCACACCTTGGCTTCAAGGTAAAATGTAAATGTTTGTTTTTTAAATACATTTATGGAATTACTCTATTTGTATTGATTATTCTATTACTTAATACATATAGAATAACTACAAATGCAAATCAGAACAACATGATCGATTTCACTAGTTATTATACACTGCAAAAACTGAAAATCTTAACAAGAATATTTGTTTTATTTCTAGTTAAAATGTCTAATTTTTAGTCAAAAGAAATCTCATTACATTTAAGACAAGACTCAAAAACAACCATTTTCACCTGTTTCAAGTAGATTTTCACTTAAAATAAGTGGAAAAATCTGCCAATGGAACAAGATTGTTTTGCTTGTAATGACAAGATAAATCTTGTCCCACTGGCAGATTTTTCTACTTATTTCAAGTGAAAATTTACTTGAAACAGGTGAAAATTGTCAAATAACAAGTTATTTTTCTGGTGATGACTCTTGTTTTAAGTGTAATGAGATTTTTTTGACTAAAAATTTGACATTTTAACTAGAAATAAGACAAATATTCCTGGTAAGATTTTGAGTTTTTGCAGTGAGCGAGACTGCATTTGAAAAAGTTCCAATTTTCTTGACCACACAGATAAGCTCCATAGCAGATTCTGTGATGAGTATTTACTGGACGTGTTGATTGATACTCTAGTTAAGTTCTGTGACTCGTAACCTTGCCATACCTTAGCTTTGACTGAATTGACGCCACTGCCTTACTTCACAAGGACAAAATATCCACATAAAGCCAGCAGGCCCAGTCACTGGATGTCTGCTGCAGACGCACTAGCATCCTAATTGAAGATGCATTAAAATTCTGCCAAAGCCCTGCTCAGCTGCTAATGCGTGAACTCGAGCAAATGAGATTTTAGTGTCCACGTCGTGCCTGAGGCATGCAGCTGTCTAGACGGGCACAAGTTCCCCCTTTTTTGGAGGTCTGCGACGTGTTCAAGATTAAAAGTGAGGGTTTTTTATTCAAGCGGGGGAAACGGTCTTCGCATCACTAGAGGATGCTGCAAATCACAATGAGACCCGTAAAGGCTGCGATGGCGAGGAAACACCTGAGGAGAGCGCGGCTCCACGCACGCAGGAGCTCACACCGCTGACATTCGGAGGACTGGTTCATTTGGCTTTAAGATTAATGTGTGACACACTGGAGGTATCATTTCTCGCAGCCTAAGTTTACCCACAGCCAGTACTGGAGTTGAGGGGGGATGAGGGGGGACGGCATCCCCCCTGAAATAAAAACGGTCCAAATCATCCCCCCTATAAAACTGCCATCCCTCCTTTCCATCCCTTATGTCATTTCATCAATGAATGTGGTTTTACTGCTACTTCAACATTTAGAGTCATCACCAGAAAAATAACACCAGAAAAATAACTTATTTGACAATTTTCACCTGTTTCAAGTAAATTTTCACTTGAAATAAGTAGGAAAATCTGCCAGTGGGACAAGATTTATCTTCTCATTACAAGCAAAAAATCTTGTTCCACTGGCAGATTTTTCTACTTATTTCAAGTGAAAATCTACTTGAAACAGGTGATTTTTTTTTTTTCAAGTGATGAGTCTTGTTTTAAGTGTAATGAGATTTTTTTTTACTAAAATGAGACATTTTAACTAGAAATAAGACAAATATTCTTGTTAAGATTGTGAGTTTTTGCAGTGATCCATTTTACTTATCCTGTGAAGGACAGAGTCATATTGATAAGTTCAGAAAACTGTTTTTTATTGTTGTGTTTTGATGTATTTGATGTAAGCCCCGTGGATATTTAAAGCTTACAGAAGGCTGCTTTTAACTGCTGCTATGTCATTCCTGCAGTATTTCTGCAGGTGTTTTGGTCACTGCTATTATTTGTAATATATTATATTATTTGTAATCAGCACAAATTATCTGTCCCCATATGATAAAATCCACCATCCCCCCCTGATTTTATTTTACAACTCGAGTACTGCCCACAGCGAGCAGTAGTTCTAAAAGCCTCATTGGATCAAGTTGTTGCATTGGAGCCACGGCGCAGGCACAAACTAAAGTCTGAATTATGGTTCCGCGTTAAAACGACGCAGTACCTACGGCGTAAGGTACGCGGCGACGCGCACCGTACCGTGCGCTCTGCGTCGGTGTAACGCGGAACCATAAATCAGCCTTTACGCACGAATACGGTCCATCTGACAATAACTCCTCAGATGTCTGCTGCTCCTGCAGGGATGGCCAGTCCCTTTTCTTTTCCTTTTCACACTGCAGAACTGGCCCACACTTGGGCAGATGAAGGTGATGTGAGAGATTTCAGACTGGAGTGATAACACGCGAAAGCTCAGGAATGTGGTCGGGAGTGCACAGTTTGGTCAGAAAAAGCCTTTTCTACCTGGCGAGCTGGACAAAAACAAAAGAAACCCAGCGATTAAAGGTGGTCTCCCATGGCTGAGCCCGGCCAGCAACAATCTGTCCAGACAAAAGCAACACCCGCCGGGATTGTGCGCCACGTTACCATAAATAAGATGTCATGCAACACGGAGGAAAAGATTCAATATAGTCATCTAATGTAGTCAAATTAAATTATTTCCGTTTATATGCTCTTGTTTGACCTTCTTTCATAAATAATTAACTACTTTAACGTGTAAAACAAAAATAACAGTAGAAAAAAACAACCATAAAATAATGTTTCCACGCAAAATTAACATTAAGTGATGTACAGCAAATTATCTGTCAAAACTCAAGAAAGTATTCGTGTATTTTGTTCTTTTTTATTTTAATTAACCATCATTTTATTGATGAATCAATGATTGTTGTACAGGTTGTAACATTCCTAAAAATGTGCCGAAGTTTAGACAGGACCGGGTCTTTTCCAGATTATCACGTGTAGACTATATTGAATCTTTATTTTATTTTATTTTCTTCGTGCAGGCATTCACACAACATCCACCGTATTTCCTGACAGCGCTCCACTCACCCGTCAGCTGGTCGTAGGATCCGTCCAGCTCTCTGGAGTCCGACAGGCTCTGGTCGCGGTTTTTCGTCTTCATATTCCCAGTGTGCGCCGGAATGTGCAACTGTGGTGATATGTTGAGATGTTAGCGACTCTGGCAAAGACAGTTGTTGTTTCAGATCTAATTTCTCCTTAACGGAGGAAGGGTGCAAGTACCGTTAATAAGTCATATTGGATGTTGCCAAAAACAGCATGTCTTTATTTCCCGCGGCTGCCTCTTTGTTCACTCTCTGCATCCAGAAGCGGAGTGAAACCAGCGCGCAGGAGCCGTGCGCCTCAAGCCGGATTTATGGTTCGGCGTTAAATCGACGCAGAGCCTACGCCGTAGCCTACCGTACGGTGTGCGTCGCCGCGTACCCTACGCCGTTGGTGTAACGCGGAACCATAAATCAGCCTTCACACGGGCTGGCACGCCTGTATACCCAAGTGTGCACACAGAGAGGGAAGGCGAGAAGAGGATGGATATTTTTTTTTTAACCTTTCCTTTTGACACTTAAAAACATGTTCAAGTGTATAAAATATGAATGAGGCATGTGGAAGTCCTTATGTGCTTTGATATACAGGTTGCACATATGGTTGCAGTCACGCAGATCTGTCTCACTCAGTGTCTTGGTCCTCTGCCTGCTTCTCTGCCATTAATATCACCATCACATCCCCTGCTAATGTTCCTCCCTGAGTCAGAGCCATGTTGAATGTGTACAGAGACATCAGCAGGAGCAACAAGGAGCACACTGCTGCTGCCAAGCAGAGGTTCTGTCTATATCTGATCTATAAATACTCACTGGCTCTGGGAAGTCTTGCGTCTATCCCTTTTCTCTCTCTCATCTCTAGCTTTTAGGGTCCTTGCATCATTTCCCTTCATTCAATATGACATTTGGTCACAATATGCCAAGCATTCTGTCTTTGATACCTCCGTTTACTACCTGGGTAAGCCTCAGTAACGATCTCCATCCTTCCATCGCACTTCATTCATTAATCTAATGCAAGACCAAGTCAAATGTTTGCCTCTTACTTTACATAATAGTCAGTTGGATGCTTATGCCTTTTTCCAATGAACTTGGTTTCTTATGTTTCACTACTCAGTCATCCATCTTACTCCCCCAGAAATCAATTGACATCTGACTCAGTCACATTTCAATAAAGTGTTGGCGGTAAGATCCAGGTTTCATTTGAGCTGCCCTAAGTGTTATATCTGTTACTTGAATTATCATTCAAACGTGTATTTCAGTCAGACACTTTAAAAAGTTTATCAATAAGAGCACATCCCTGAGTTATGGTTTCTAGGTTCAATTATAACACCAGTTATTGGGCCTATATTGGGGGTAATGAACTTACCATAACACGCTTTGCATGTTGAAAATTGAATGTATTTTTGTATTCTTTTTCTCCTTTCTTTCGTTTTCTTTTACCAAAAGCCTAACTAGGGACAGGAGATGGAAACTAGCAATAGCTATAATCTCTGTATGCAGAACATCAGTCACATTGGCTTGTTTGTAATGAGTGAATGTGATCACATGTAAACCTGCATTGTCCCTATTAAATAAATTAAATTAAATTAAATTAAATTAAACACCTACTTTGATATACCCAATGAATATGATATTTGACCTTCCTGGTACCTAATTTATATGACAGTGAAACAGCATCAGTATGGTTGGTTCATGTGGTAAAATGCTTAAAAAGATTATTTCTCCAGCAGACAATGTGGTGATTTTGTTTTTTATGAGACTGTTTTTGTTTTTTTTGTTTGTTTTTTTTTCCGAGCTGTTCACAACAAAAAGATTAATATAAAAACGTCTTTATAAATATTAAATCTGAGTTGAGTAAGCTTTTTTTTTCTTTTACTGGAATCTTTTTTTTTTATATATATATATTTTTATTAGGGGGTAAGGCACAGTGGAACAGGAATAAAAAAAAATGATACTGTCTACCTCCTAGGATGTTTTTTTTTTTTTGATTCAAGAACAGAACAAACATTCAACGAAAATAATAACAAATAAATGCAAATTATTTTAAGTAATATTTAAGCATTAAAGCTACACAGTATCAATTAAAAAATAGATGAATAAAAAGCGGAGAAAAAAAAAAGAAAATAAAAAAAAAATACCCAAAGCAAAAAAAAAAAAAAAACCCAAAAACAAAGTAAAAGTAAATAAATAGATAAAAAGGAGGAAGAAAGAGAGGAATGAGAGAAGAGAGGGAGGGGGGATCCATCAATCCCGAGGCAGGGACTGGAGAGAGTGGAAGAATGTAAGAAAGGGAAGCCACTTATTATAAAATTTGTTACAACTACCCTTCAGTGAATATCTAATCTTTTCCAGCTTCAGAAAAAACATGGTGTCGTTGAGCCACTGGGTACTAGAAGGAGCCTTAGTCGACTTCCAGTGGAGAAGAAGGTGGTGTCTTGCCAGTAAGGAAGTAAAAGCCAGAATGTCTATTTGATTTGAAGTAAACCGGCCATGGTCCTCTGGGAGCCCGAATATGGCAACATGGGGGGAGACTTTTATATTCACCGAGAGTATTTTTGACATGGTGTCAAAATAATTCCACCAAAAGCGAGAAAGTAGTGGGCAAGAGTAAAACATATGGGTTAAATTGCAGGACGAGGCATGACATTTGTCGCATCTTTTACTGGAATTTTAAAAGAAAACCAAATGAAATTAAAAAAAGAAAAAAGTCAAATTTTTTTACCCCAATTTTTTACCCCCATTCACCACCTGGAGCTGCTTTATGCTTGGCTCATTGCTCTCCAAGCTGATCCTCTGCCAGGTTCATAGTTGCAGTGATGTGGGAGTCTCCCAGGGGTTGATAATTGGCTGGAAATTGGCAGCAGAGGCAATTTTAAGAGGTTGTATCTGTAAATTGTTTCTAGGAGGGGAGGTATTTGCTATTATCAAATCATAGACCTGAGAGATTGTGAAAGGTTTAAAATGGTTATGGGATAGTCCAAGCTCCTGTGCCCAAACCATTTAGGAGACATCTCGGAGACAGCTGTTTTCACTGGCATGTTTTTTTTAAGTCCACTGCTTATTTCTGTTAAGGCTTTGAAAGCAGTTGGCTAATTTTAGACAATGCTTATGCTTACAATTTATAATCATTCGAAAATCTATTGTTTTGTTTTTGACACAATAGCAGCATATGAAGCCATCAGAGGGTGAATAGGCATCAAATCAGTCAGGCATTAAAGACCATTTTGAAAGGATTTACTTTAAGCTGGCTCATGACCTTTTCTGACCTCAACCCCAGCGGTTCTCAGCACATAACAGTTTAGCAGGACATAGCGGTTTATTCCATATCACTTAATCCAAAAGACAGTGAAACTAAGGGTTATGAAGAAATAATTGACCTATGGTAATGAATTGATAATGGTATTCATTTACACTGGATGATTATAAATCATTAGCTTTTTCAAACAGCACGCCAGAGATAGATTTTGATTCTGCAGTTTTTTCTATAGGTTTCTGTAGTGATGCACCGAATGTTCGGCCGAAAATAGCAAAAAAAAAACACTTTCGGTGTTCGGTGGAATAAGTGGGGAAAAAACCGAACAGTTAATAACAGCTAACAGACACTAGCAGACACACAGGCAGACAGACATGCCAGGAATGCGTTCACACAAGGTGCGATTTTTATTTGTAATGTGTGCAGAGAATGCATATCGCATTTAAGTTTAAGATGCTTGATAGCCTTTTTTTAGTTGGTTAACGATGCATAGAGTTTGTACATGTTAATCTCTGTTGGAGATGTTTTTTACTTCAGATTTTTTGCCAGTGTTGCACAGTGTTAATGTTTGTCACGTTATTATTAACCTCCGTTGTATAGAGGACTTGTTGACCTCATTAGGCTTCTAGGATTGGCCTGACATTTTTTTCATTTGAATAAGTGAGGACTTTGCATTTCAGATGAACTTCTAAACCTCCTATAATTCGTGATTGTTTAGTTTTGCTGATATAATGCACAGATGTGTCATTAATAAAGGAGCTTATGGTTAATATTTTGGTTGCTTATATATAACATCAAACTGGCTACTATGGACTGAAATGCTTGTGCTCAATGCTTAATATAATATTCAAATAAGGAAATCTTGGTAGAAAGTGGTGCTTTGTCATTATGGCGTGTTTTATTAAAAGTAGGTCAATATCAACTTCATTAAGTTTGCACAATGCATGGTTTCAAAATGAACTTGCATTCAAAATAATATTTCTTTATCTGAATATTATATTTAACATTCACAATTACTAAATCTGGAGACAATTAATACATAATTCATATGTAAACTAGATATATTCAAATGTATAATACAAATGTATTATATTTACATAAGTCTTCGTCTTTGAGTGCAAAATAAATTTTGAAAACCCCCACATTTTCAAATTGTGCGGCCCTCTCCATACAGTCCTTTTGCAGATGTGGCCCCCGGCCGAATCTATTTGAATACCCCTGGTTTAATGTAATCAACACAAAAATCTCATTAGGATAAGGAAAGGACCAAAATTTAGTGTGAGATTCAGTCTTTCATAACCATTCACTTTCCTCACTAAACAGATGTTTGTCAGGTAGGTGAGACGACGAGCTCTGCGAGACTTTTTCACATTATACGTATCCATGGCTGAAAAATGTTGACATGCCACCCACCCTTAGCTCCTAGAAACGTAGAGTACCTAGAGTACAAATAAAGATTTGACCTTGGCAAATCAGGACAACTCTGTGCGGCAGATTTTAATTAAGTGGAAATCTTATTGCCACTTTTAGTTTTTTATCTGATTATACAACAAAAACAAAGCTTTATGTCAGCCTTTTTTCTCAGTTTATCTGATGTCCTGGCTTCATTATCATTAAGCCATAAATGGTTGTTTCAGATCTGATTATTTACCATTCAAAAGATACCAAAAATACTTAGAAAAGAGGTGACTTCAGGCCATGAAAGGCTGAATGTTCCCCCTTTAAGCCTGCATGCTCCCAATAAGCACAGGCAGGCCTGTTTTCTTTTCTGTCGTCTAATACCAACAAAATATTTCACAGATACGGACAATTGGATAGTGATTGGATTTTTGAGTGTGGTAAATGAAAGGTGACAAGGAGAGGTGGATTCTAAATGAAGGCGAAGAGGAGTGTGAAAGAATGAAGAATAGGGAAGTGGGGAGGTCGATTCATGGCGAGTTAGAAGGGATTTTGTGATTCACAGACAAAATGAAGAGAATCGGGTACTTATTGATGAGGAGTGTCTGTGACTTCAGGGTTAGCGTTGGGAGTCTGGATTCCTGGACAGAACTAGATGTAGATGAGCAAACGTCATAACTGCATTGACCCAGAGATAACCTTGTGTTATCCCAGAACAGCGTAGAAGAAACTGGGCACGGTGCCACCTGAGTATTGAGGACGGCTGCTGTTTTCTCAAAGCAATGTGTTGCATCCATAATTTTAACAATGAAGAACGTCAGTGGGGACAAAACAGTGTTCTCAAGGTTCACTTTCCAGATTATTTCCAACAGACGGCCTGGTCTCTGAACAATAAAGCAATTGTTGATTAATACTTGTTAGATTATGTGACATGTAGGGTTGCAAAGGGGTGGAAAATTTCCGGTAAATTTCCGGAAACTTTCCGGAAACTTTCCATGGGAAGTTAAGCTGGGGAATTTTGGAAATATTCCAAATTGGAAACTTTCCATGGGAATTAATGGGAATTATTGGGAATTTATGGGAATTAACTGGAAATTGGGGGTAATTTAAATAAACTGTATCATATCCAAACATAAATGTAAATATTTATTTTGTCATAAGCGGATATCCATGCAAGATAATACAAAAACATGACATTTCAACAGATTTATTTGAGTAGAACTTTAGTTTTTATTCTTGTATGAACAATTATTTTAATGAACAACAAAAACATGAATGTTGAGTAAATACTAACTCACCCCACTCCCCCACCCAATCAAAAAGTAATGCAAGTTAAATGTTAATACCATTATAGATCAAATATATTTACCCCATAATATTATCAAAACTTACTTGACTTTATATAGTCCGTGGGCTCAAATGTGTGGCTTCAATAGTCTTGTGCTTTGAGCTCAAATGTGTGGCCTCCAGGCTTCAAGAAATCACCTGTGCATGTGATGGAGGAATGCACAGTGCATGTAGGGGGCGTGGCCTCAATAGCCCTGCAGTAAGCAATGTGCTGTGTGCATGTGATGGAGGAATGCACAGTGCATGTAGGGGGTGTGGCCTCAATAGCCCTGCAGTAAGCAATGTGCTGTGTGCATGTGATTGAGGAGTGTACTTGCATTAAATCTGGTTGTTTTAGCCAAGACTATGCTACAATATATTTCCCCCAACTTAAGTTCCCTGTTAAGGGCCAACCTTCAATTCTGTAAATTTCTTATTTATTCCTGTTAATTCCCGTTAATTCCCATATATTCCCGTTAATTCCCATGGAAAGTTTCCAACTTTGAAAATTCCCGGAATTTTGCAACCCTAGTGGCATGTCTCTGAACCTTTGAATGTCCTTGTATTAGAGCTGCGAGGATCCGTTGACATAATCAATGTGAATGATTGTGAAAAATCGTTCAGAACGTTTAGCCTCCATTCCTCCCACGAAGCCACGTTAATGTCACGGACAAACAGCTCTTTATTTTTCTTCTCACAGGGGGATGTTAATATGCCGTTGTGATGTACTACGGGAAGGGAGTGTGGTGCACTAAAGAAAAAGGGACACACACTAAAACCAAGGGAAATGGGTGGAGTAAAGAAGCAGTATGACCAGATGTGGCTGTGCTGGTGCTGGTGGGGCCACTGAGGGCTTGCAGTTCCAGCTACATCGGCCATCCTCTGGCCATAGTTGCACCTGTGAACTCTGATAAACAGAAGCTTCATGACGAGCTTGTTGTTGTTGTTGAAGTTGTTTATTTCTAGTAGGATAAGCCCCTTGAGTTGTAACAACTCGTTTACGAGGGGGTCCTACACAAAAAACATCAAAACATAACACAACTCAGCACAATACAGTGAAAGGAGACAAGACAATACAATACAATACAGACAGGGAAACAAAACAAAAACAAACAATCAAACAAAACAAAAAAAAAAACAAAAAAAAAAAAAAAAAAAAACAAGACAGACATATACAAAAATCACTTCGACAAGATTGCAACAAGAGTTTGAACAAATATTAGATAAGAAAAAAAAAAAAAAAAAAAAAAAAAAAATAGAAAAAAATATAGAAAAAAAATAAATAAAATATAGAAAAAAATAAACGAGGTACGTGCAAGGCATGGCCGAAATAATCGCTGACTAGTTGAGGAGTCTTAATAATAATTAACAGATTAGTCAATGAGTGCAGTCCTTCTTTATATTCACACAGGTGTTAGCATTTCATTCTCTCTCATCTCAGCTTTAAGATGGTGGCCGTATGTTGACATTCCGATTAAGCTCCACTCATTTCGCAGCTTTAAGTCAGCAGGTATTTAAACTTCTCATTTCACGAAAGAAACATCAGTTCAAGCCCAAATTAGCTCTTTAATCTACAGTAAGTCCATCATAAACCTGCATGAGCTTGTGACCACATGACTCACACTTTGTCAAAAGCTTAAACAGGTTACAGAGTGTAGTGGCTTTCTGCAAGAAATTGATAAAAACTCTGAGAAAGCAGATGGGAGAGGCGAGGACATGTGCTCTGGCAATTGTGGCCACCCCAAGGTCAGAGCCCTGTCCTCTGTAGGTCTCACACAAGCCAAGCTGCTGCATGAATAATAGTGGACCAGAAGAAACATGCTAATCATGTCTGCGGTGATGGCAACCACAATCTCTCATAAACTGCACTCTCACTGCAAAAAGAGACAATTTTTTAATTTTTTTTTCGCCACGTATAGCTTTGTTCTTCTGCAATTACAATATTGAATACTTGCAGTTTTGGGAGGGAGAGTCGGGGAAAGATTATTAGTCTGAAAAGTTCTGCACATCAGCAAAAAAGGCAGAATAGGAAGGATTAACTCAGAAATGTCTGTCACTAAGTATATTTAAAAATTTCAAGCCTCCTGAAGAACACAGGAAGAGCCCCTCCCGGTTAAGCAGCATTAAAAAGCACTTCAAACGTCCAAGCGACACGTCCTTTTATTATTCACTGCAGCCAGTGACCTCCAACGCGGAGCTGGCAGCTTTTCCCGGGTCGCACAGCCGATACTGGCCGAGAGACTGATTGATGATGTCCAGTGAGACTCACACACACACACACACACACACACACACACACACACACACAACACACACGCGCATACCAAATATACACACTGTTCCCAACAAATTGGCACTTACAGTTGAAGCGTTCACTTCAAATGAACCAGAGGTCTTTTAAAAAGTACTTACCAGGTTCATTTCTAACCACATCCATTGTGAAGGTCACACTTTTTATAAATGACAGCGACACTAACATGTCAACCTTCAGTGTCACATTTCTTTGTTGTTTTTTTTCTTTCCCGACTGTATAGAAAAATCATCAAACAGCAACAAAATATAAAACCTAAAACTTCCAAACTGTGCATGCGAGCAGCTTCCTGATCAGATACATCGTCTGAATTAAAAGTTTGAGTTCATTTGTTCTCATCAAGGTTCCTGTACGTCTAATCCGAACTGACTATCTGCTGAGCTTCTTTCATCTCCGTGAAACCATCCTCTCCTCTAAGCCACAGATACACGCTGGGAAACGTGCGTAACCTTCAGACAGCGTGAACAGATTCCCTCCACTCTGTCCTCACTAGGGTTGCAAAATTCCGGGAATTTTCAAAGTTGGAAACTTTCCATGGGAATTAACGGGAATATATGGGAATTAACGGGAATAAATACGAAATTTACAGAATTGAAGGTTGGCCCTTAACAGGGAACTTAAATATAGTTGGGGGAAATATATTGTAGCATAGTCTTGGCTAAAACAACCAGATTTAATGCAAGTACACTCCTCAATCACATGCACACAGCACATTGCTTACTGCAGGGCTATTGAGGCCACGCCCCCTACATGCACTGTGCATTCCTCCATCACATGCACAGGTGATTTCTTGAAGCCTGGAGGCCACACATTTGAGCTCAAAGCATAAGACTATTGAAGCCACACATTTGAGCCCACGGACTATATAAAGTCAAGTAAGTTTTGATAATATTATGGGGTAAATATATTTGATCTATAATGGTATTAATGTTTAACTTGCAAATATTAAATAAAAATGTATTAACACAGTAGCTAGCTAGCTGGTAAGTTAGGTGCTAAATGAAAGCTATTTTTCATTTCATTGACCATTTAAGAGGCTAGCTTATTATGGTGGTAGCTACCTCAAATTTGATGCTGTTTTTTCTGACTCCAGCAAGACGCTTTTCTGTAACCATTGGACCATGGATATCTGCTTATGACAAAATAAATATTTACATTTATGTTTGGATATGATACAGTTTGTTTAAATTACCCCCAATTTCCAGTTAATTCCCATAAATTCCCATAAATTCACAATAATTCCCATAAATTCCCATAATTCCCATGGAAAATTTCCAATTTGGAATATTTCCAAAATTCCCCAGCTTAACTTCCCATGGAAAGTTTCCGGAAAGTTTCCGGAAATTTACCGGAAATTTTCCACCCCTTTGCAACCCTAGTCCTCACAGTCAGATCATTTTCTCATGCGCTCCTACTTGTCCGTGATTGTTTTTATGTGATTCCCTGCCGCTGTCGCAGGGAAATTAGGATAACATATCCTCTAACACACAACTCAGTTTGCTGTCTCAGCAAGCATTCAAAACCTGTGATAGCTTTTGACAGACGTCAGCTGGGCTGCTGCTACCGACGTCACCTTTTGCCTGAGGGATGGCATCTTCTGAGAGAATCCGGCACATATGCGCAGTCATGCCATAACCTGCTTGTCATCCGAGAGGGTAATTCTGAGACGGTGTGGCTGTCCGAGAATTTAAAACTCACGTTCTTTTACTTGTGCAGTTTGCCCTTTAGGTCCAGGAACCTCCATCAAGCTGGAGGAAAGACAACCAGGCAGAATGAATGAATGAATGAATGGTTGAATGAATGAATGGTTTATTTCGGTTACATTACATTATTTGCAATTCAAACTGTGTGTGTGTGTAAATGACAAAACACTTTCATACAAGTTTACACTCATCAGTTTCACACAAAAAATAATAATAAACTCTGTAACCGAAAAAGGAATAGGCTGAAGCCAAAGCTTATATTTCCTACCCTGTACTTTCCAACAGAAAACCCAGATTATCTGCAATATGAAAAGAAGAGAAAGAGAAATTTCCCTTTAAATTGTTCTGCTTAACCAAATTATACTTCAATCATTTAGCATTGTAATCCTTAATTATTTTACTTTTCAATATTTTTTTAAAATTCAACAGAGATTTACACAGTTTCACTTCATCGCTAAGTTGATTCCATAATTTGACTCCCAATCTGGTTGTGAAACACATCTATATTTAACATTAGTCCTCACACGACATCTTTCAAAGACCCACAGCCTTCTTAAATGATAATTTGTTTCTCTTAATTTAAAGAAATGCTGAAAACAAGCAGGAAGGCTATTATTCTTAACTCGAAACAAAATTTCTAATGTTTTTAAATATACAATATCTATGAATTTTAATATGCATGACTCTACAAATAATTTATTAGTAGTGTCACGATAAGAAACTTTATTTATTATTCTTACAGCTCTTTTCTGGAGTTTAACTATAGGGTCTATATAAGTTCTATACGTATTCCCCCAAACCTCCACACAATATACATATATATATACACAGAATTGCAGCTTGTATGAATAACTCATGAGGGTAAAGAGGATGCTTTTATTTTTTCTAATTCACTCACTTTCTTCTTTTTTTTGGCATACAGTGATTTTATTGCAATCTTCCTGATGTCTGCAGGGTGTCCTTGAGGACTCTGTCACAGACATGTCCTCTCCATCCAGACGCTGGAGTCATTTCTGTGGAGAGGCAGACAAACACGCTATCATTTAAAGTGAAGCGTTATCCAGAAGTTCCATTATCTTTAGCTTAATCACACACAAACCATTTATCTGTGGGTCACAAATTTAAATAAAGTGGCTTTGGGTCATTAAAGAAGGTTAAACCGTCTCTTCTAGATGAGACAAACACTGACGAGGTCACAACAGGAGTTTTGGAAATGCAGTATTACTTGTTAGACCAACTCCTGGAACCTCTCAACTTCCTCACATGGAACTTACATTATTAGAGAAAAGAATACAGAAAAAGCAACGAGACTAAAGAACAAATGGTGTAATCATGGAAATGTCACAGTGAAAAAGAGCGTCTGTCCACGCTGGACAGTGAAGTGCTGGTTTTTGGTCTCCATCCATGTGGTTTAGCAAAACACCTCATCTGCTTTATCTGCCGATGCTTCATATCATCAGAGGTGGAAAAAGTACTGAAAAATTGTAATTGAGTAAAAGTATCTTTACTTTGCTTAAATCCTACTCAAAGTAAAAGTAAAAGTACTCATCTAAAAATTTACTTGAGCAAAAGTACAAAAGTACTTCATTTAAAATGTAATTTGAGTAAAAGTTAATTTCAGTTATTTAATGCAAAAAAAAGGATGAGTCACGAATCAAATTAATCAACTTCGAGGCGTATTAAAGTACACATCCACACTTGTTAGAGTACATTTTTTTAGATGTTGATGTATTGAATGCTGAAAGCTCCGCACATTTTACACTGCATTATAATGTTGTTGCCTTTTGTGCGTTTGAACGCGAATAAGTCTTCCAAGTTTGGCCAAGGGGTTTTTGTTGTTTTTGTGGCTGGTTTCTGCCCGCATTTAATTTTTTCACCATGAATTTTGTACTCAGTAACGTGAGGGGGTTCAAATGTAGCAAAGTAAAATACTTGGGTCAAAATGCACTCGAGTAAAAGTAAAAATTACATATTTCAAAAACTACTTAGAAAATTACAAATTAATCCTAAAAAGTACTCAATTACAGTAACGTGAGTAAATGTACTTTGTTACTTTCCACCCCTGCATATCATCAGCCCAGAAGTTGCGGAGCTACAAACTCAGTAGTCCGATACAAAACAATAAAATACCTTGGTATTATAGTAGAACAGAGATCAACCAATACAAGCTGGCGATCTATGAAGATATTAATTTGTCCCTGCCACAAGTTATAAACTTTCATTCATTCATAAAACCACCAAATTGTATATTGTTTATTTCTATGTAACCTGCTCCCATTCTCAAATCATCAAATGGGTCAAAGACGTGACGCTTACTTTTTCTGCCCGATGGAACTTTCTACCTAATAATAAACATAAAAATGAATAAAAAATATAACATGTATGTCTAATACGTTCCTTCTACATGTGCCCACTCTTATTTTATTTAAACATGTTGGTTATTGGTCATTTTCTGCCATCTGAAGTGTGAAAACATCATGTGGGGTGACCGTCCGGCCTTGACTTCTGTTTGGACAACTGGTTTTAAATCACATTAAAACAATTTAAAAATAATGCTTGCCCTATTGGGCATACTTTCAAATGTGTTTTAGATTTATTGACAAAGTTATGGAACATTTGTACACACATTTCAATCATAATACACAAACCCAATCTTGTCCGAATATGTTCATTGTCTGAATTATCATCTGGGGTGACCATGAAAAAAATACAATTGAGGGACTTTTATATTGACAATCATCTCAAAGAGGATGTTGCATCAGCCAGTTACTCCATGAGGGTCCCAGAGAGACAACCTGCAGGTCAGTAGTCTCTCTCTCCTTTACAAATAAATCCTCTTTCTAACTGCTGCAGTGTATACGTCACATTTTGATATCATGTGGGGTGACCACCCTATTCATTTTGAGATAAATGGTCGCCCCAAATGACGGTTTAAAGGTTTAAAAACACTAAAATACCTTTGTTTGAAGTTTTCACATACATGTATGTGTACACTACATTTCAAATGTTTGGAAAATGGCCAAAAATATCTTTATTTTAAGTATTTTAAAAATGGGCTACTCAAAGGCCTTATACGTCTTTGACCCAAATACAACCACTTTGTCACGTCATGTTATGTCTGAAATATGTGACAACAAGACCAAAACCTGCTTTTCGAATAAAAAAGAAATCCCCTCTACCAGGAGAAGGAGCTGGAGGCCAGACTAAATCACTGAACTCTGGATGTCCAGGTTTGACGGTTTTTTTCAACACAACATTGGAGAAAGCTGTTTAAATAAACCAGATGCTTTAGTTGCTTTAGTTTCAGACCACATCACTCCAGTTCTGAGATCTTTACACTGGCTCCCTGAACCTCAGAGACTACACTTTAAAATACTTCTGTTAGTTTATAAACCACTGAATGGTTTAGGAACAAAATACATCAGAGGCTTGTTGCTGCCATAGCAACCATCCAGACTTCTCAGGGGTCCTGGTCCGGGTCTGCTCAGTGTCTCCAGAATCAGAACCAAACATGGAGAAACAGCATTCAGCTTTATGTTCCACAGATCTGGAACAAACTTCCAACTGCAAGAATGCTGAAACCCTCAGTTCCTTTAAATCAAGATTAAAAACTAATTTGTTCACAGCTGCCTTTGACAGACGTATTTAAACTATCCTGAATTTAGCTTTAAACAATGTTAATCTTAGTACTCAATTATAACTGTAGTTTATGTCTAACTCTTCTTTATTCTGCCACTGCACTGTGACCTTTTTTTTTCTATTTCTGTTCACTTTTCATACATTTATTATGTAAAGCACCTTGAACTGCCTTGTTGCTAAAATGTGCTATATCAATAAACTTGCCGCACAAGTTGAAAGTGAAGAGAAGCCCTTATCCATAAACCTTAAATAATACCAAGTCTCCATCCAGCCAGTAGTTACCGTGTGACACCTGGAGTCCTGATGAAGAGGCTATTGGTTACATCACAAACCCCAAAGCTTACATTGATTTGCTTATTGGAAAGCTTGTTGGTCTCAATTCAGTCATTGTTGACGAGAACTCCTCCTAAATTAAAATCTAATATGGCTGCAACGATTCCTCGAGTAACTTGCGTAACTCAATTACAAAAAATAAACAAGGATTTTTTTTTTCTGCCTTGAAGCCACAGGATTTTTGTTTAAACGTTGCACAATTTAAAGGCAGTGTTTAAGAATACTTATTTTATTTTATTTATTACTAGCTTGCGTAATATGTAAATAAATGTAAATTTTTATTATAAATGAAACAAATTGGTTGTTTTTATTAATTGATATGTCTTGTTTTCTATTGTATATTTATAATTGGACTTTAATTAAGCAAAAATATGTTTTATCCAATGAATCGATGGAATATTCGATACAATAATCATTGACCAAAATATTGGAGTTCAGAAAAAAATTATTTTATTATTAAGTGTTACATCTTAGACTTCTAAAGCCATAATCAGTTACATGGGTAATGTTAAATGTTAAAAAAGAGAAAAATACAGCTTTTTTTGGAAGGGTGGCCAGGAAAGACCTCTTCTTGCTGAAAAAAAAAAAAACAACAACATCAAAGCTTGATAAAAGTGGACCTGAACCACCCACAAGAGTTTTAGAACAATGCCCTTTGAGCAGACGTGACCAAAGTGGAGATATCTGGACATAAATTACATTTTGTGCAAAAATCAAACATCATAGAGTGAGGTACTATAACTGGAACAGTGATGGCCCACTGGCCACCACTGTTCCAGTTATGCTGCCTCGAGGCTTTAGAGAGGCTTAAGTCCTCATGCAAGCAGCTCAGATTTGGGTCCCAGTCTCTGACTCTTTGATATGTGCCTTCAAATGCGAGACTATCCAACAGGTAAAACTTGGCCACAATCTGGAGCTGCAACAGGAGGAAGTCCCCCAACAGATCAGCAAATGTATAAACAATGGCTGAAAAATAAAAGAATTGACTAAATACTATGAAACAGTCAAATTACCAACACACTTTCAATGCTTTGGAACAACCCTAATAGAGTTATCCATAAACATGGATGTAATGGGGCTAAGGTTAGTTCTACACAAGTATGTACTTGTCTTTTTGTTTATTCTCATTTTCTTTTTTCACTTTTTCTTTATAAATATTACTTGTGTTGTTAATCTTAAATGTATTTATTTTTAGGACCTGGTAAGGATAATTTAAAGTTATCTATGTAAACGAAAAGAAAAAAGAATCCAAAGTCATCAACAGAGGATGGAAAGGAATAGAAAGATGAGTTTAATGAAAATTAGTCTATAAAACAAAGTTTCTGATCTCAACAGCCCATCAAAATTTGAAATGTTATCCATTCTATACTCTTTCTAAACAATCTCATTATTGCTTTCCATTTCCCTGATGTGTCATTGATCTGTGGGCAAAATGAATAGTGAAAACATTCCATAAACCATCCTCCTTTTCCATCAGTGTGCCATCAGTGCAAACAGTCTAAATGTGTTGGACAAACACTTACGATAACAAATCGTCCTGGGTTGGTTGAGGACAGCTAAATAGCCACCGGTGGGGGGTGGAGGAGCCCATAAAATCACCTTCTGATAGATCCCTTGAGTGTGCTCAGCTGAGGCAGGCACATAGTTTTATTTGGGGGGGGGGGGGCTGCTAAGGGAGATGAATGAATAGCAGCTACTGGTGTGTAGAAGTAGGATATGAAGGAGAGAACAAACAGCGAAAAAATACAATTGTGCCAGCAGACTAATGGGTGGAGTCCAGCAGATCGGAAACTGCCCCAGCTTTCAACACGAGATGTGTTTTCCCCAATAGTATGGAGCCAAATCAGGGCCAAGGTTTTGCTAATTTGAAAATAAAATTTGAACCTGAAAATTTTTTTTTACAGTTTCAGTTTTATTTTTTTCAGTATCAGATCTTTTTTTCAGTTTCAAATCTTTTTATTTCAGTTTCAAATCTTTTTTTCAGTTTGAAAGGCTGTTTTAGACCGTACTTGGTACCAATCGCAGTATAAAAGCAATAAACTATGCCAGACTGTACAGTTCAACAGCCACACTTTAAAGTTTGACATTTCCCACTTCCACATACTACCAAGTACGGTCTAAAACAGCTTCTTAAACAGAAATGTGTCACTAATATCAGTTTTTTCCACTGCCAAACACGTGAATATGGTGTATATACAGTGTTGAATCAAACTTCTACTGATAACTTCTGCAACCTACGTTTCCTGAAGGCAACATGACTGAGGAACGTCCCCCGCCTTCTCTGTTCTGCTGTCACTCATGAGGCCACGCCCCTCTCAGTTGATGCCACGCCCCTCTCAGTTGATGCCACGCCCCCCACGCCAGATCCGGGCCAAAAGTCTGAACCTGAAAAAAAAATTTGTAACTGAAAAAAAAGAAGTGAAACTGAAAAAAAAAGATGTGAAACTGAAAAAAAAGACGTGAAACTGAAAAAAAAAGATTTGAAACTGAAAAAAAGATTTGAAACTGAAATAAAAAGATTTGAAACTGAAAAAAAGATCTGATACTGAAAAAAATAAAACTGAAACCGAAAAAAATTCTCATGTTCAAATTTTATTTTCAAATTAGCAAAACTTTTGGCCCTGATTTGGCTCCATACAATAGTCGCCAAAATCCAGCTTTGATTCTGCAGCAAAAGTTGCTCGTTGTGGACAGGGAGGAGCTTTGCATTGCAGATATTATAGGTCAGTCCCCACTTGTCTCTACTGCGAGAGACAGAAGCAGCAGGCATTTGAATTATCACTACTTGATGCCATGATTTCCTCTCTTTGGTGCTCATAAAAGCATCTCTCTTTATCAGGATGCTCTTTATAACACTGCTTGCTCTCTTACTCATTGCCAATTTAATTACCCTGCCCATCTGTAAAGTGGCTGAGTGATCAGAGTGCTATGATACAAGTAGAGATTGAGTGAGCTGAATGGTAGCCACAGCGATTACATATCACTGTAAAATATATTAGATAAGTCGGACCAGTGCAAGGCATTTATCAGGAGTTGGAACGTTTTTTTCCTGTAAGTGTCAAATGCAGAAACCCAGTTAATGCTCTGAGTTCGATGTTTCAAATGCAGTGCAACAAATAAATCAATTTTTTTAGTCTTCAGTGTGTGGAAAGCCATATCTTTGTGTATGCAGGTATTTGCGAATGAGCATATGTGTCCTAAGGGCAATGAATAAGTAATGCAGTGGTGTCTAATGAAAGATAATGTCTAGTTAATGATCTGTCAAAATGAAGTGTTTGTTTATTGAGTAAGAGATCATCCTGGGCTTTCATTTCCACCCTGTGACTAATACTGGAGGATATTACTTCTTTGTACACAAAGTACATAGACACACACACATTCACAAAAGGATGGCACACACAACAAAGAAAAAGAAAATCAGAAAATACAAAAGCATTCCAATGCTTAGTGCATTTATGCGCAGGGTGACAGTGACAGTGCTGGTTTGCTTGTGTATATATTGACAAGAGCAAAGTGTCTTATCTGCCAATTCAGCTACCTGCGGATTAACGGAGGAGATGGAAACAGAACATAACAGTAAAACCACCCTTAAATGGCCATGCAGATCCAGCCAACAACCATGGAGGCAGGATTAGCCTCTGCTTTATGCAGCACACAACGACAGTAAAAGGAGCGCAGCAGCTTTCTCACTCGGTGGGGCCGTGCTGCAAAAGAGCAATTCAGAATATTTGAAGTATGTTGCAATGATTAGTTGTGTAGAGTTTGAAGCTTTATGATGTGCAGCCAGATGGGAGAAGCGAATTGTAATGGATTGAAAGATGGATAAGAAAGGGTAAAAGTACAAGTATATAAGCCGTATTGAAAACTCACATCTGTGCACACACACACACACACACACACACACACACACACACACACACACACACACACACACACACACACACACACACACACACAAACACACACGCACACACACACACACACTGCTTTAAGGAGGGAAAATACTTGCTGATAAAGAGGTCACAAAAGGGTCAGGTTGCCATTAAAAGTGTGGAGGGAGCCAGAATTGAATCTTTTTATAAACAACACCTCATGGAAAGAAGACTGAGTGAACTTCAATTTTGACAGCTGAAGCTTGTCATATTGTACATTATATATATATATATATATATATATATATATATATATATATATATATATATATATATATATATATGGCATGCCGTTCAGGAAATTAATATTTGAATATATTGAATGAAACTCCGAATATATTGAATGTACCTTGAATATATTGAATGAACCTTGAATATATTGAATGAAACCCCGAATATATTGAATGAACCTTGAATATATTGAATGAACCTTGAATATATTGAATGAAACCCCGAATATATTGAATGAACCTTGAATATATTGAATGAAACCCCGAATATATTGAATGAACCTTGAATATATTGAATGAAACCCCGAATATATTGAATGAACCTTGAATATATTGAATGAAACCCCGAATATATTGAATGAACCTTGAATATATTGAATGAAACCCCGAATATATTGAATGAACCTTGAATATATTGAATCAACTTTGATATATATTGAATCAACTTTGATATATATTGAATCAACTTTGATATATATTGAATCAACTTTGATATATATTGAATCAACTTTGATATATATTGACTCAACTTTGACTGACGTCATCATTAACGCCATCTTGGACATCATATTTGCTGCTGCTGCAAAATATGAGCCAGTCAGCTCCAATCTAGCCACAGAAACCAGAGAAAAAAATATCAGTATCATGTTATAACATGAAACGTTTATTGTTAGAACAATAAACGTTTCACGTTTATGTACTATTAATCACGTGATAGTGTGTTGTGGCTGGAGTCGGGCCGGGCTGAGTCTCATGTGTTCCGGTTGTGAACTGGCATCACCACGACCCAAAACATGGATAAAGTTACTCCACTGTTGAGCTTTCTACGAAATCGCGGTGTACCAGAAGAGTTCCTCTCACGCATGGAACAAGAACATGTGAGTGTATAAAACTTCTTGTGAAAACTTTATTTCACTGCTGTCAAGGCTCAGTCATGCAGCTAGTATAACCTAGTTAACTTAGTCAGCCAGCCAGGGTTACCGGGTAACACCGGTACTATGCACAGTTTTGCATCCCTGCCCCGAATTACCATGTGGTTTCTATCAAACTTTGATTTTAAAGTGTCATTACTGAGTGTTAAGGGGTTGAGTTGCCGCGCGGTGACGCAATTCTAGCAGGGATGCAAAACTCGGCATAACACCGGTGCAGTTACAACAATTACCAGGAGAAAGAGATGCTGCTGCTTCAGGTCCTCTGTATGAACCGAACTGAACCTACATTCAACCAGAATGACCCTATTTATACAAGAAACCACATTTACTAACATTACAACAAAATCAAGTTATTGGGCTACTTATAAACTGTTTATCCCATAGCCTACATACACTCCAACATCTGCCAAGTAATCTGTATTACATCTACATCTGTATTACAAAGTGCACAGATTTAAGCTTCAGGCCCCAGTATAGTTGTTAAAGGTAGCCAAGTGTGTGTGTTTGTGTGTGTGTGTGTGTGTGTGTGTGTGTGTGTGTGTGTGTGTGTGTGTGTGTGTGTGTGTGTGTGTGTGTGTGTGTGTGTGTGTGTGTGTGTGTGTCCGTAAGAGAGCATATCTGCATGTATCATATTAACTCATAACAGGAAGCATTACATTAATCTTTGTTCTTACTGGTATTTTCTTCTACAGGAAGAGATGCAGCAAGGTGCGCATTTATGGAATACCCACATTATCCGTAACAGCAGAAATGCAGTAGCTCCAAGTGGACGTCCAATTCTTATGTACACCATCCCTCGTCTATTTGGAGGACAAGATCACCTGAAAGAGGTCTCTCAGGAAGCAGTGGAGGCTTGTAAACAAGAATGCCAACAAAGTTGTGATGAAACTGTATTCAGCTTGTGTTGCCTTATAATGGCAGAGAAATTCTTACACCCTTCCTGAGAACATACATACTTAAAGCCTTATAAATTTGTCTGGAAATTACAGACAAGCATTCTGACCTGCTGACTGAAATGAAGTGTACTGGTTGTGCGGGAGCGTGTCTACATGTTCCCACAGCCCTATATTCTATAGATCCTATATTCATTTTTTAAAGACATCTGTTTCTGCACCGTCAATCACAGTGCAATAAACACCACTGGTAATGAAAAAGACACAAATTCCAGTTAAATTCAAAGAAATGATCAACTTTAAATAACCATGGATATTTGTTTGTTTACAAATATTTGCATTAAGTAGGAAAAAATAATAATTGGGTGACAACACATTTGCTGTCATATGCAACAACTTGCTGATAAACAGTTTGGCAGATGGAAAATGTATAAGACCAGTTTGCACGTCTTAATCTGTGCAGAAAAAGAAAATATCTAAATGGGTTTAACAAAATACTTTGCCTGCACTGCACATCTGCTCACTTAAAACTATCAAAAAGGGGCCAGGCTCCTTAGTCCCACGTGGCAGTAGAGTTCATCCAGTGCTGTGTCCTGCTCATCATGAGAAGAGGTTCTTCCTGCCCAAACTCTGAGACTGTTGTGTTGTTTGTATCCCTTTATTTTTGTTTTCATGATATAAAACAGACATTTTTTCACTGTTGATACCAAAAACATTTGTCAACCTTCATGTTTCCAATGTGGATTTGTTTTAAATCGTATTTGGATGACAATAATCAGTGAAACTACTAACACTCACTTACTGACAGATTTCTGTCAAATGCCAAAATATGAAAAATGTCAAAATCATTTAAGAATAAATAAAACATGTTATAGATCAAGTACATTTGTCATGCACTTGTCATCATTTTCGTTCATATAGAACGAGAGAGGTCTTAATTTGATATGGTTTCTATGAATAAACATAAGAGAAAAATGAAATTTTATGAAAGACCAAAAATGACAGTGAACATTCACTTTGAAAGCTGCAACTATTCATTTATTTTCATTTAGGCATTGTAGCAACATGCATCTTATATCATATATAATATCACAAAATGACGTGTCTAAAACCATAGACTTAACCATATTGATTCATTCTGCCATCCTAAGTACCGTGCACAGTTCCCCAACTGTGATATTTTCATCAAATACAGCTTCCTCCTGATAGTTTAATATGTCATGACTAAATGTCTCAAATTTTCCAAATTTCTTTTTTCCGTGTGGGAAAAAAGGTCTTTAGCATACTGTAACATGTCAGCTTTTATTGGTTCTTTGGGTACATCAATGGCCCTTGTTCCGCCTCTTTTACATTTCCTCACTTGTTTACCTTCATGAATCCACCCTAACTCAACTTTTCTGGTCTTTCTTTTCAGCCGATCTGTAGTTTTTTCGATAACGTATTTTCTGCTTTGGAGAAGAAGTCTCCTCCTGATCAGATTTCTTATCATCATTCCCATCAATGCCCATCTTTTTCTTTAGTTTTTCAAGCAGTGAATGTTATTTTGGTTCTCTTGCACTTGCACCTTGATTTTCCATACAGAAGCATCTTCCTGATATCTGATCTCCATATGTTGGGATGTTCCAGCCAGAGTGTCATCATCCATACAGTCAATGACTGTGGCATCAATCTGTCAAGACAGACATAATTATTACAACTCAAGGACAAGACAACATCCTCCCACCACAGTTCCCACAGTTTTATCAATTAATTTGCTAAACTTTTCCATAATATTTGACGCAATTTCCATGACATTAATAGTAGTTTAAAATAAGCAGAACAATATATAGATCATAGGGCGCAATAATGAGGCTCTTACTCCAGGAGGAGGAGACGAGGAGAGGAAGAGAAGGAGTGATGGGGAGAGGAAGAGGAGGAGGAGGAGGAAGAGAAGAAGAGAAGGAGTGATGGGGAGAAGGAGAGGAAGAGAAGGAGTGATGGGGATGCTCACACACACACACACACACACACACACACACACACACACACACACACACACACACACACACACACACACACACACACAAACACACACACTTGGCTACCTTTAACAACTATACTGGGGCCTGAAGCTTAAATCTGTGCACTTTGTAATACAGATGTAGATGTAATACAGATTACTTGGCAGATGTTGGAGTGTATGTAGGCTATGGGATAAACAGTTTATAAGTAGCCCAATAACTTGATTTTGTTGTAATGTTAGTAAATGTGGTTTCTTGTATAAATAGGGTCATTCTGGTTGAATGTAGGTTCAGTTCGGTTCATACAGAGGACCTGAAGCAGCAGCATCTCTTTCTCCTGGTAATTGTTGTAACTGCACCGGTGTTATGCCGAGTTTTGCATCCCTGCTAGAATTGCGTCACCGCGCGGCAACTCAACCCCTTAACACTCAGTAATGACACTTTAAAATCAAAGTTTGATAGAAACCACATGGTAATTCGGGGCAGGGATGCAAAACTGTGCATAGTACCGGTGTTACCCGGTAACCCTGGCTGGCTGACTAAGTTAACTAGGTTATACTAGCTGCATGACTGAGCCTTGACAGCAGTGAAATAAAGTTTTCACAAGAAGTTTTATACACTCACATGTTCTTGTTCCATGCGTGAGAGGAACTCTTCTGGTACACCGCGATTTCGTAGAAAGCTCAACAGTGGAGTAACTTTATCCATGTTTTGGGTCGTGGTGATGCCAGTTCACAACCGGAACACATGAGACTCAGCCCGGCCCGACTCCAGCCACAACACACTATCACGTGATTAATAGTACATAAACGTGAAACGTTTATTGTTCTAACAATAAACGTTTCATGTTATAACATGATACTGATATTTTTTTCTCTGGTTTCTGTGGCTAGATTGGAGCTGACTGGCTCATATTTTGCAGCAGCAGCAAATAGACCCCTTTCCAGCCTACGTCATCACAGGATGCGCGCGCATTGTTGCGGCGGAAGTGCTGAAGAAGTTGCATGAGTTTGAATGGAGCGAGGGAAGATTTGTTTCTTAAGTTGCGTTTTTGGAGTTGCAGTAACGTATTAGAAGAACAACATGCCCACCAGCTGTTGTGTGTACGTGTGTACAAATCGAAATCCCGAGGAACATAATTTTTTTTGCAATTCCCAGAGGAAACAGGCCATTTCAAAAGCACCGTAGGAGCCTGTGGCTGCAAGCATCAGAATCGACTGGACCGAGGATCATGTAGAATGCCTGCGTTTGCAGTGCTCATTTCATATCTGGTGAGTTATCATGGCTATCTGGTTTAGCTTTACTTGAATGCCTTTAATTGAGTAACTTTAAGAAGAGTAAGTGTATTGTAAGTGTTTGCTACCATAGACTGTAAGTTTACTACTGGTGCTAGTACTAACTCATACAGCTGAGAGCTTCAGTGTGGTGTACATAATAATAATTAATATTAATATTATTAATATTATAGATCCATGACCATGGGTGTACAGCAGCTCCACGTAACTTAACAGCTTTAACCTCTAGCATCATTGTTGTTTAGGATGTGTGCCCTGGTCGTCTTTTCTCTGATTTGAGCATCTCAGAACACTTAAGAAACTTGAAAAGTGGTTATCTGGTGTTATTTGGCTAATGTGTATCTTTATTTTTACAGGTGAGATCTCACTGGACCACGAGAGTCCTGATTTTGTGCCCTCTTTTTTTTCATACACTAAACAAAACCAAAACCCCGATGCAAAGATCAAAAGGTAAAATACAATAAATGAGACCTAGCTGTTTATGTTTTTAGCTTAACCTAATGACATGATTAACCCATGAATATTAAGGGTTTACTTATTTTGGTATTAAGCAAACCATAACTGATAATTAAGATGGGAATGTATTGTATTACAGCTTGAGATCAGTATTTTTGTTCATTTGAGTTTTTTCATGTGAAGGTACCAAAGAAAAAAGAAATGGAGTGAAAGACTTCTGGTTGCTCCACCAAACCAACCTGCTCCTGCTCCTGGAACTCCAGAGGAATCACCAGCATGGATCACAGTCCTAGTAAGTGTAGCCACTGTTGTGTCATTTCATGTCTCATTGTATGTATAATGGTTCAACCATGCTGAGTATTCTCCCCCTATGCTGATCTCCACATCCATTCTTTTCTTTACAACCCATATTTATGCACAGTGTAGACTAACACAGTTGCAATTAATCTTAGGTCTATGTATGTGACAAATAAAATCTCCTTGTCCCTGTCCTTTTCTCCTCTCCTATTCACAACTGTCCTCTACTGATTCCAATGCCCCTCTTATGTTCTCTATACACCTCTCCATCCATCCATCCATCCATCTCGTCTTCAATTCTCAACTGTTCTCTTTTCTGCTAAAGCTGAAGAGGACATCCCAGTCACGAGGACAGAATACAATGACCTGAACCTGAAGTACACCGAGATGAAGAGTGACCACGTCAACCTGCAGGAAAAGTATCAACAGCTGCGAGATGAAAATGAGAGACTTAAAGAGGAGCTGAAGAAGTCTACATTTTCATACTCAAATATTAAGTGCAACATGGTACAACTGTTGTTTATCACTGGAATAACATCTGTGCTCTTTGACTGGTTGTGCACCAAAATTGCAGGAAGTGTAAAAATATTCAGCAAGAAGCTCTCTACAGGATCATCTTTTGATAGTGTTAATGAAATTAAGGTTGCAGCTCATGGTGCCACCCTTCGCATTCCAGCTTTCACCAAAGGCAAACGGCAACTTTCTGCACAGGAGGTCGACACATCAAGACAACTGTCACGTGTCAGGATACATGTTGAACGTGTTATAGGGAGATGGAAGAACTTCAGAATTTTGCAGACAAGAATTCCACTGTCACAGGCTGACCTTCTAGATGATATTGTTATTGTGTGTGCTAGTCTCACAAACCTTAGCAAAAGTGTAAGAAAAATCTAAGAAATAAGGGTTCTGAATAATAACATCAAGTCTTGACATTTTTTTATTTTCTCATCAGTGATTTGGAGCTGTGACTATGAATTGAATATCAGCCATTAATGATTTACTTGACTATTAAAGTTTTGCTAATAAACTACCGGAGTTATTTGTTTTTTCTCACTGATTGTGTAAATGTATTGATTATTTTCTCTTTTTAAAGCTACAAACATCCAACTTCCACAGCTGTAAATATGCTGCACAAATATACATATATTCACTATATGTGTTGTATATCAAACTCAGGTATATTATAGATATATTAATCCCCACAAACCCTCAAATAAAAATAATGAATTTACCTAAAAATAATGAACTAAGTTTTAAAAAACAGTATTTTGCATTATATGCCTTTTAATGTTTTTCTTTTTATCATATTAGTGGGAATAAGTTTCTGTAAATTAATGGTGATAATGTGAGATGCAGGATGGACAATAAAGCTCATATAATTTTTCATTTTTATTTTTTTTTAAATAACTATCAACTTCATTCAGCCAGCACAGACAAAGGTACACATGACATGGCTTTCATTCAAAGGCAATGCTTAATGAAACTCATTAAGAAACAAAGGGGACACAGTAAATTAACAAAAATAATAAGATAAATTAAATAAATATGAAATAATAAAATAACTTGAAATGTCTAATGTATAAAATACATTCAGTTGACTGTCATAATTCTTTACAAACTTCAGCTGTGACAGCTGCTGACAGTGTCGCAGCTTCTCCTGAGTGTAAACACTAGGTTTCTCAACCAAATACTGATGAATATCCGGCCATTGGACATCGGGCCACTTTGTGATATCTTCCTCCGGGAAGGAAGTTGCTTTCCATCCGCCAAAGTTAGTTTAGTAACGTAATTTCCACGATCTTTTTCCGTCAATCGGCTGGTGTAAACTGTCATGAACTCCGTCTTTCTGCCGCAACAATGCGCGCGCAGCTTGCCTACGTCATACTTGTTTACAAACACGGAAAGGGGTCTATATGATGTCCAAGATGGCGTTAATGATGACGTCAGTCAAAGTTGAGTCAATATATATCAAAGTTGATTCAATATATATCAAAGTTGATTCAATATATATCAAAGTTGATTCAATATATATCAAAGTTGATTCAATATATATCAAAGTTGATTCAATATATTCAAGGTTCATTCAATATATTCGGGGTTTCATTCAATATATTCAAGGTTCATTCAATATATTCGGGGTTTCATTCAATATATTCAAGGTTCATTCAATATATTCGGGGTTTCATTCAATATATTCAAGGTTCATTCAATATATTCGGGGTTTCATTCAATATATTCAAGGTTCATTCAATATATTCGGGGTTTCATTCAATATATTCAAGGTTCATTCAATATATTCGGGGTTTCATTCAATATATTCAAGGTTCATTCAATATATTCAAGGTTCATTCAATATATTCGGGGTTTCATTCAATATATTCAAGGTTCATTCAATATATTCAAGGTTCATTCAATATATTCGGGGTTTCATTCAATATATTCAAATATTAATTTCCTGAACGGCATGCCATATATATATATATATATATATATATATACATATATATATATATACATATATATATATATATATATATATATATACATATATATATATATATACATATATATATATATACATATATATATATATATATATATATATATATATACATATATATATATATACATATATATATATATATATATATATATATAGTTTAGTTTAGTTTAGTTTAGTTTATTTTCGGTCATGACATAAAAAAAAATAAATAAAAAACCAAGAGTAAAACTGACAACAAGAAAACGTTCAATTGTTCAAAGATAACATAACAAAAAAGTTTCCAGTATACAAATAAACAAATAACATCTAGACCGAAAAAGGGGTAGGCTGAAGCAAAGCTTATTATTTGCCTACCCTCAAAAAGATTAATTAAATTAATAAAATAAAAGCAAAAAGTAAGAGAAAGACTGCCCGTAAAACAAATTGCCTCTGTAGGGATAACAAACATTCCTCAAAAAATGAAAGATTTTTAAAATAAAGGTGCAGTCTACATGTTACCTTCATCCTTAAAAAATCAAAGCAAATCACCAATTAAATAAATAAATACCCAAATCAACATCAAGCCACTCATTCATTTAATATAAGGAAATCATCCTTCTTTTCAATGTTTTTTTAAATAAAGTTAAAGTTCTACATAATTTCAAATCTATATCTAATTTATTCCATACATCCACCGCTGCCACTGTAGCATCTTAGTTTGGTGTTGGTTCTGATTGTTGATTTTCTGTATATACTTTCCCCTCTGAGGTTGTAATGGCTTTGTCTTAAATTGAACATATTTTGGATACAGTCTGGCAGCATGTTATTGTTGATTTTGAACATGAGCTGTGCAGTTTTGAAGTCCACCAGTATATATATATATATATATATATATATATATATATATATATATATATATATATATATATATATATATGTATTGTTTTTATGCTCATTAAACTTCGACAGCAGTAGGGGGAGAGCTAAAGAGCTAACAAGCAATATTACAGCGGTAACTGAGGCAGACAGGCTAATTTGGAAAAAGACACAGAGGGAAAAGACCCGAGTACCTGAGTAAAGACGACAACGCTCGAGGAAAACTACCGGATGTTTGCGAGACAGATAGGGAAAAAACATTGAGCAAATCTTTAGAATAGAGAAAACTGAAAGTAACCAATGCATATTGGAAACTAGAGGCTGAAAGCTACAGATAAGCATTTGAGTTCAAATGACATTTTCAGGAAAGTAAACACAATGATGGAAGAGATGAGGAACAGGGGAAAATGGTAAAGGAGAAGAAAAACATAGTGTTGTATATTATATTCATGCAATTTCCACATTGATTGTCATTGATTAGACCAACTTCCTCTTTAACAAATTGTTTGAAATAGAAAATGGATCATTATAGTTTAATCCTGTAATGTAGTTATCTATCTACTAACTTTATTTTAAATTTGCCGGTCTTATTCCAGCTGACATTGGGCGAGAGGCCAGGTAGTTTTAAACTGGCTCATTTTTATTAGACTGCAGAAGAAAAGCTAGAACCCCTGAAAAAAACAACAACATACAGACATAGAGAGACTATGAAAAGACCTCCAACAATCATGGGCTTAAACAGAGAGCTTTGTTGCTGGGTCCCTGCACTGCCCCCATCAATCCATTTTCTATGCATGCTTCATCCTGTTCAAGGTCACAGGATACATCAGTTTATCCCACAAACTATTGAAAATGATAACAGACTGGGTTCAGTTCCTTTGATCAGCCTTCAGCGAGACAGCTTATCACCAGCAACCAGAAGTACAAGATTACTTTATCCCAACAACATCACGGCAGTGGTTGACATCACCCAATGTTTGATTTTTCAGATCTTCCTGTATTGTTATTGAAGCTTGACCTCAACCATACTTTCTGAGAAATGAAATAACATCCCCTTCATTATGTGAATGTGGTATATCTGAATCAGACCACTGATCACTAGTCTACCAATAAAGAATTAATACGATGCAGTGATGAGCTTCTGTATTTGATCTGTGCAGTTAAAGCAGATGCTGTCACGTACACAAACACACATATCAGAGCAGGAAAAAACAAACAGAGGCAGTGAAAAGAGGAAGGAAGAGGAAGAAACTTTATACACCACCTTGAGATCAATACAGGAATCTTGATGTTAATCTTTAAAGGGGACCTATTATGAAAAACACGTTTTTTCTTGTTTTAACATATATAAAGTGGTCTCCCCTCACCCTGCCAGCACAGGGGAGACAAAATACCATGAATTTCTGCAAGGTCTCTGACCCCCGCCGGACAGAGTCCCCCAGTGTCACGTGACCTTTTTTTGAGCCATTCTGAATCTGCGCCTATGGTGACATCACCCTAGGCGCTCATTTCCAGAGGTTCAGCCTCCGCTGCTGAAACCACGCCCACAACCAGCTCTCTCCGCTGCTGGAGCGCTGCTTCCTTCAGCCAGTCGGACACGGCGCCGCGGCGGAGCGGATCCGGGTTAAATCATCCAAGTTCCCGGATGGTTTGGGAGCTGGGTCCTCGGGGGTCTGTCCCAGGCTGGACCAGCTTCACCCTCCGAGATTTTCAGCCAAATCTGTCGGTTTGATCACCGGTAACGGGAGATGCGCCGCGGATGCGCCGCGGATGCGCTCCGGAGCGGATCTGTGCGCCGGCCGTGGGGTTGCGGCGCCCGTCGCGCAGAATCCGCCAGGCAGATCCGGCTGAAATTGCGCTGGTCGGTCCCCGGGAGTCCCTGCTACCAGTCCAGGCGGGTTCCTGCGGTCCCGGCCGGTCGGAACCGGTCAGATTCCCCCGTTAAAGCCGCGGTGATGCGCGCTGCTCCAGCAGCGCTGCTCCCGGGCGCCCGGCGTGGCTCCGGGGCCAGCGTTCGGCATCCGCCGGGTAGATCCGGCTTAAATAGTGCATAAATGTTATTTATATACAACTCATATTTTATTTTTTTAACAATAAAGTTTCCATTTGTGAAAATTCAGTGTTGATTTATTTACAGGCTCGGGCTGCTCTGGCGGAGCAGGTTTATGCTCCTCCCCTGCTACACGTCATTCAGGGAGCCAATCAGCACAGAGCCTCATTATCATACCCCCCCCTTCCCTTAGAATGAGGCACAGAAAAAGAGGTTAGAAGCGGTAAAACTAGTGACAGGGCTCACAGGCTGGATTTATGATTTATGTAGAAAAAACAAGCTTTAGATTGTTTTTAAGACATTCAAGGCCTGTTTAAAATATACATTAAATGCCATTATAGGTCACCTTTAAATCCAGGTATGATGCTTGTTGCATCATACCTAAGAAGATTAAGTTGTAATTGCAATGTCAGGGCCTGAATATTAGGTTGCAGTATTTCAGTTAGCCCCTTTTAATGAATTAATAAAAAAAAAAAGTTTAATCTGTAATTCTGCTTTAACTTTGTCATTATTGTAGCAAACCACAGGTCTGGGGAACTTCACATGACACTTTTTTGATTTTAATGGACTTTTTAATTAACAGGATGCAGTGGCTCTGTGTTTATTAAGTATCAACCTGACCAGGTGATGGTCGCCATCACTAAGGAGGCTAAATTTATTACATTTGTTGGGACTCCCTAAAAGCCAGCACAAAGTTCCCATGGCAACCCAGCCAGATATAAGGCTGACGGAAGGCTATCATAGAAACTTTGCCACTTTGCCACTGTATATTTACTGTATATTTACACTTTACACTGTCATTATTTAAACCACAGTCACTCTATTGTACATTTTTTTTGTACATTCTTTCTTTGCACATTTCTTGTACATATGAGACATGCCCCACTTATCTGTTTATTTTATCTTTATTTTTTATTATCCTATTTGATACCTTCAACGTTTTGCTGCTCAGTTGCCTTGAAATTGCCCCTCGGGGATAAATAAAGTATTTCTGATTCTGATTCTGATTCTGTCCCTTTTTGCAGACACACGTGCTCCTAGAAAAATAACTTTTGTTTAAGATTTAATCAAAAGTCTGTAACTTTATTTAAATTCAGTTTGTCAATGTTTAGTTACAATTCATTGTTATCCCATGATGATTAAAGAGAATATGAGGAAAGACTGAGGTGATGGTGACCAGTACAGAGGAGAAGCCTCACATGAACAGAGCAGAGCACATGAATGTCAGAGAATAAAGACAAAGAGAGCGTCCTCATTTTGGGTGTTGGACATCCCTACACACAAGTTCTGCCCCAGAACACCTTTGCCAGGAAGTTTGGTCATTTTTGGTATCTGATTTTGAAGTTATTTTTGCTCAGTTCACCAATAATATGCCATCATTATTTTTTTAATTTTTTTTTTTTTCGACCGTTCGCTTTTTTAACATCAAGTTACTCTTCTTTTATCAGGAATTTCAGAAGCACCTTTTCTGCTAATATTGAGGATGGCAAGATTATCATGTTTCTTTTTTTTTTAATATTAGCTTAATTTTGCATTTTGAATCAACATTATTTTTCATGGGCTGCACGATCAACGCAAAGCCTACCAGCCTCTGCCCCAGCAAAACATTTTTCTTAGGGACACACCTGGGTTTCCATCGCCACACAGAGATATAAGCAATGCCTCGGCTCAAAAGGATTACACTGTTTCTATTGTTATTGATTTTCCTCCATTACAGAGGTGGTGCCCCAATGACACATATTAATTATTAACGATTTAAGCCCACATTACGGTGCTCTCCCACTCCACAAAGTGATCCCCTGACTCACTTCAACAACCACTAAAACCGTGTTACTGGTGGGATCTTGAGTTATCTGATTGTTGTTGAGTTTCAGTCTTGGTTCACTTGTGCCTGTTTGTTCTCTGGGTCCTCAGTCCATGACGTTACAATAATCATGAGAAATCAATCGCTATAATCATGTGAACGTCCTTGACAGCTCACCAATCCATTGCAGAAAGTATAATATGAAACTAAATAATACATATTGTGTGTAGTAAAGTGTTATTTATGATTAAATTCATTTCATATCTAGAGGACACAAAAGGCACCACACACTCTTATTTATCAAAAGTAATTAAGCATTTGACACTCAAATTGCCTCGGTTAGACCTGTTCCAGTGCAAAAAAGTTAATTTTACCTCAGGAATATACTTTTGGGGGGCCCTCGCGCGTGAGCGTAGCGAGCCCGCGCGAAATTTTTGGGTTTTTTGGGTCAGATCGGGTGTCTATATGCGCAATTTTAACTCTCCAATTAGCAAAATACTGGATACCTTCCCCTGCCTCATCATCATCTCTTGACTCGACGCGGAGCCCCACGGCTGCTTGAGACCCGGTCGGATCAGTGATTTTTGTAACAAATTTATCAAACGAGCCTTTCAGAGAGGCATTAAACTCTTCCATTTTCTTTCGTTTTTTTCTTTTTTCATCCCCTGATGGAAATTTCCTGAATCTGTCTCGTTCTCTCGCCATTGTGTGACAGTTTGTTCCAACTCCACCCGTCTGGATCAGAGCTCCTTGTGTCTGCGCTTGGTCTGATCAGTTGTGTTGAACAACAGACACGCGTCATCATTGCACATATATTTATTGATATGCACAGACTAGTACACATTTAGGTCTGTAATGGAATGTGACTATTGATATTTATAAGGGAAAAAACGAAAAAAAAAACGAAAAAAACAAAAAAAAATGTTTTTTTTTCAAAAACGGCCCATAGCGCGAGGCCCCATGGGGCGCGAGGCCCCGTGCGGTCGCACGGTTCGCACATCCCTTGCGGCGGCTCTGTATATATATATATTTGTTTGTTTTTTTTTTCGTGCCAAACTGTCTTGAAGGCAGCCATTAAAGGCAGGAATTCATCTGCCAGGTCCCATGCTGCCTTTCATGTGTCACCAGTTAAATGAAATGAATCATTCATGAATCCTTACAGAAGTACCAGCATGTTCCATAACCCTGTCTTAACTTTGCACAGAGCAAATCACTATTAAATCCTATAACAGATGGTGACATTTATTTATATTTTTATTTATCTTCCTAGCAGACATAGAGAAGATGTCACCAAGCATCAGAGTCCCAGAGTCGGACATATGCAGTCAGTTTATGAACTCAGTTGAGTTTGACCAGGGAGACATCCTGCCACGATGACCTGATCAACTCTCATTGTACTCAGAAACTCATGGAAATACACAAACAGACATTCCCTCCAGCTCACAAACAGTTTACTCCAACTGATCTGCTCTTTCAAAATGTGTACTAACATTTCCGCTTTTCACTAATTTCCGATTAATGATACATCCCTTGAGAAAGCTGGTGCAGAAACAAACAAACACTCTTAAACGCACAATAATGAGATTCAGACTTATTATTTGTCAAAGTAGTCATTAGGCAGGGATTTGTGGGAACACTGTTGTGGCGAGACGCAGTCATTACAATCAATACACCAGTAGACTGCATTGGCTCATTAGCTGGAGATATTTATGTCTGATTAAAGAGGCAAAGCCGGGGCTGTTTGTTCTCAGAACGCAACAGGACACCTGCAGAACAATGTCCAAGCCAAAGCTAATTTTATTAAGAAATATCTTGAAACACAAACCAAATTTAGTGTACTCTAAAGTACCTTAAAGTACTCTAAAACACAATCTATTGTGTTGACTGGGAAGAAAACTGAAAAGCACATTCTTCCTGACCTCATGATTTGATTTGCATCTAAAGATGGATTTTATCCATGTTACTGTATTGCATTGTGAAGATACTATACAGTATAACCCCACGTTATGTTGCATTACATTATCATAAATGTACTTTTAATCAGATTAAATCTAAACTTTCATTTTCTAAAGTTTTCTTCATTCAAACCAGACGACTCTGGGAAGAGTTTGATTTGACTGATGATCCTTCAGGCTGGTTTCTCAATTTCTTTTAACAAACAGAAAGAATGTGAGGGATCAGGGGAATTGTGTCTGATCAATATTCTTCAACTGGTTCCAAAGGCGTGTGCTATAACCAGAATTATTCATCAGGAACATGTGTCAGAGCAGATAAGACAACAGGAAAATTATAAAATAAGCAGAAGACTCAGTTAACGTCAGTCTGCTTCCAGATGATGAGAGCAGCCACGGTCCCATAATGACACTTTTACATTTTCACAGAGCAAGAAAAATGACCATGTAATGCACTTCCATTGACGCGGTGCTCTCTTATCCCTTAGTGTCACGATGCAGAGAAACTTGAGTTTAAAGTTAGATGGACTAGCAGAATTATCGGTGAGTCCGAACTTTGTGTAGTACTTGTACACTGAGTTTAACCTTCGTCCATCTGGGTGGAGATTTTTAGTCCCAGCATGAAGAACAAAGAGGTTAAAAAAACGGTTTGTTCCTGCCTTCACTGAGCTAAACAAGCAGTTGCCATATTTGCAAATACATGTGATTTTATTTTATTCTGTTTGGTTTTAGCCTTATTTCTTTTGTGCTTTTGTGCACGATGACTATTTTTTCTGAGATTGAGCCTTGTACTCTTATATCATGTTTTAATCTATTTTAATGTTGTAGTCTGTTGTAGCGACAAAGCGCAGCCTGGTAGGGAAAAGAGGGACAAGTACATATATATATATATATATATATATATATATATATATATATATATATGTATATATATTTATATATGTGTATATATGTATAGTTAGATTACTGGTAGACTCTGGTGTGGGGCTGGTGAGACACATGAAAGTGATAAGGTAAAGGGAAATAAAACCAGAACTTAAGATACAAGGATACAGATTTCAAACTAAAAACTAAAATAGGGTAGAACTCTACTGCCTCTACTTTGTTCTTCACAAGTTTTTAGTTTTTTAAATAAGCTTCTATACCCTGGGTGCACCTTATCTAATTCTCGCTTTCCATTAAGTCTGTTACATCTGAAGTGTGTAATGGTTTTAAAATGCTTCCCTGAATTTTTAATGATGAGCCGTTGGGCTCAGCAACAAACCATCACCCACCATTGCAAAGTGACTGTTGGAGCTGTCGCTGCATCGGTCCAAAATCGTTAACGTCCGCATCAAAATTCCTCCTAGAATCAAAACATTTCCACACTCTCGCCACCGATGATGACATGTCTTACATTTCTTACAAACTGTCACACATTTTATGAAGACAATCACTAGTTGGCTTGTTGTCGAATGCCTTCAAGGGGGGAAAAAAAATCAAATAAAAGACATAAATAAACAGATCAAAGAGTCCACCAATGTCAAGACCCTGGCATCACTTTTCTGGTAACATATCTGACGAGGACAGGAAAAAAAATTCAAAGAAAAAAAACGTGAGGAAGGCTTGAGGAATAAGAGAAAACATGGAAGAGAGGGAGCAGAGAATGGAAAAGCAACAGCAGTGGCAGGATTGGGGAGTAAACAGAGCTTTAGGCTTGAGATGACAGGTAATCACTCACACACAATATGCTTTGACAGTACAAAAAACATGTCAGAATAGATCCCCCACGCAAACAAATAACCACTCTTAAAGTGACATGTACACACAGCCATTCTCGCATACATTAAAATGCAAGGCAACTGTCATCAATTACAAATAAGAGACATCCAATAACAGACAAGAATAAACTACTTTCTCCTCAGAAATGTACGACGGAGTATTAGGGCCAAACAAAAAAAAACAAAAAAAGGAAATTACGAGAATAAAGTCATAATGTAATGAGAATAAAGTCGTAAAATTAGGAGAATAAAGTCATAATATTACGAGAATAAAGTCATAATATTACGAGAATAAAGTCGTAATATTTTGAGAATAAAGTCGTAATATTACGAGAATAAAGTCGTAATATTTTGAGAATAAAGTCGTAATATTACGAGAATAAAGTTTTAATATAGCCTATAATAAATATAAAAATATAACTTCACAAGATGCTCAATATTCTTCATTTTAACACAGGCTCTTCCTGTTAGAGTTCTCATAAATGACCACTTTATTTTCATAATATTATGACTTTATTCTCATAAATTACCACTTTATTCATTACGACTTTATTCTCGGAATATTACGACTTTATTCTCATAATATTACGACTTTATTCTCATAATATTACGACTTTATTCTCATAATATTACGACTTTATTCTCATAATATTACGACTTTATTCTCATAATATTACGACTTTATTCTATTACGACTTTATTCTCGCAACATTACGACTTTATTCTCGTAATGTTACGACTTTATTCTCATAATATTACGACTTTATTCTATTACGACTTTATTCTCACAACATTACGACTTTATTCTCGTAATTTTACGACTTTATTCTCATTATATTATGACTTTATTCTCGTAATTTCCAATTTTTTTTTGTCTTAGTTTGGCCCTAATACTCCGTCGTAGAAATGACCTGTTAATACTTAGAAAATCCTGCAGGATCAAAGCTTCTGAAAATGCAGTGTTTTTAGGATTATGTGTTGTCGGCTCTATATTAAGCAAATATTGATGAGTAATATGCAACCTCACACACGTTATAAGGTTTGAGGCAAGATAGATTGAGCTGCTTTGTATCAATAAGCAGGGATTTCACTTTCTGCACACCGGTAATGAACATGCATCCTCATTGCCCTTGCACAGAGCAAGCCAACAAATTCAGAGTGCACAGTGCCCTCGGCGATGAGGCAGATCTTCCATCCACAAGATAAATCTACTCCACAAATAAATCAGACCCTCATAGAATTCCTCAGGAGGATTAGTTTTGCTAGGGCACACCTGCGCATTTACAAATCCTGGCACATAGCCTACAGTACATGTCGTACACTATTTCACTAACGCAGAACATTTAACGTCATTCAAAAGGCACACATTCACACAAACGTGGAACTGAATGTTTGTGTACATGAACTTGTACTATTACTTGATATTTTAGGTTTTATCCTGTAATCCCGGGCCCGTTGGGGTTCCCCACCCGTCCCCTCGGCAGAAAAAAAAGTGATGAGCAGAAAACAAGATCGAGAGAATGAAAATCTCCAATGTAGCATGAAATCACTTGTGATGGCGTGTAGATTAATCCTCCCTCTGTGTCAGAGAGCAGCGCTCGGCTTCTTACCTGCGTGGAATGATGATGAAGGTCAAGCTCCAAAGTTCTGCCATGTAACAGAGCCGTGACCAGAACTGAACAATGTACTTCTAGGAATGTGTGTGTGTGCGTGTGTGTGTGTGTGTGTGTGTGTGCGTGTGTGCGTGTGTGCGTGTGTGTGTGTGTGTGTGTGTGTGTGCGTGCTGCACATATACAAGTTCACTCAGGGAAAAGGATTAAAGATTAACAACTCAAAACTCATTTTTGCTTTTGTCTGATTACTGTACAACTGGATGCTGTTGTTATGGAAATTGGGTCTACAGAAGCAAATTCCTAGAACATAAAAACATTTTACGTCATTAATGTGTTAAAACTTACAAATTAGATCTTAATTTGATGGCAGATTATAGCAGATTGTGCATGATCTAAACTTTCATAATCATTTAAAATGTTTATATGGTTATAATGTGCAGGAAGTGCTAATTCCAGCTAGCAAATCAAATTTGAGTGGCATATATTTTTAAATGATATACCTATCAGTAATTTCATAATTTTAATGGTAATCTTGTTTGGAGTGTATCAGATTAAATTAATTTGTTAATTAAAGCAGAATTTGCTTATCCACCTCTAAACCTGGGGAGAAAAAGCATTATCATGTCATTTTTACAGTATTCTGTAAAATGACAAGCTCAAAGCTTAATATGATTTGTATTGACAAGCAAAACAGTGTTATTTACAGTATACACAAGACTATGAATTAACTGGAGGGATTATGAGAAGAAAACGAATTTAACTTGTCAAGTTTTTTGTTAAATTTAATTCAGGCTGAAACACAAAAGTTTATACATAGAAAAGAAATGTCATCCTATCAAAGAACACCAGGAAAAGACATAAAAAAATCATAATTTCACCCAATATCTACCCTGCATACATCCTTTTTGCAAAACACAAACTAACCAGGCTAAATGCTTGTCCTGCTAAACAAATGTTGCAGCAGAGACGTAATTTGCTTCAATTTACATTTAACATTCTACCTGGTTCCACTGAAGCCACTGTTGCCTTTAAAATGTAATATTTCAGTAATTGACAGGGTAATGCTGGGGGGGTGGGGCACCAATGAAGTTCGGGTATGATGACGTAATTCTTTTTTTTTTTTTTTTTTTTTAATATCTTTTTATTTCACAATAATTTTCACAATTCACATTTTCACATGCATGATTTCTATTATACCCACATTCCTACCCTCCCCATAATTACCCTAGGGGAAAAAAAAAAAAAAAACCATTAAGGGAGAACAAAATTAAATAAATATTTAAAAAAAAAATAAAGAATAAAAATAAAAATAAAAAAATATATAATGGCAGCAACAGCGATATCAAACTATATATATATATCCATATATACATACAAACATACATACCTATAAGGCACAAGTTCGAAAACAAAATAAAGATACTCATTGGTCCCCTTTGGAAAAATTATCCAGTTTTGAGAGTAATGGGAACCAAAATTCTTGAAAAATATGAGCACGGTTGTATTTTTCTAAAGTTAATTTTTCCAATGGTAAAAAAACTGAAATTTGATCCAAAAAAAACTTGAAAGTTGGAGGGGAATCATCTTTCCAAAGTAAAAGTATGCATTTCTTAGCGAAGTATGTGATCATAATTAATATCCTGGTTTTTTTCCGGTCTAACTGAAGATCCAGTGTGTCGTTTAATAAATACAAAGGATGACGTAATTCTTGAATGATTTTGCTAGTTGCACCAGCCATGTCTCCAAGACTGCAAGAACCACCGTTTTTTAATCAAACCTCCATGGAGGCAAGTTTAATTTCACTTACTGAACTTAAATTGCTTTAGCTATTGTGGAGAAGACTTCATATTCCCACTGATACACTTTCCTTTCCACAACAAACTCCTGAGAGGGGATTGTTTTCAGAAACTAATAAAGTAAGATTAGCATATTAAACTAGAAAAAGCCCCACACAATAATAGACAAGGATGCAAATACTGCAAAACCATAGATATGATAAGGGAAATCATGGACTTCTAACTGAGTTTATTTGATCTAAAGATGGACCGCATTACCTTTGGCTTTGACCTTGGGGCTGATGCAGGAGGACAGCAGCAGCTACGAGGGAGGAAGGCAGAAACAGGGAGAAGCAAATTAAAGAGGCTGGGAATAAAATGGAGAGACTTGGAGGATTGAGAGAAACTGGAATGAAAGAGCTAAGGGGAAAAGAGTGGAGGGGGAGCAGAAAGAGGCAGAACTTGGGGTTATGGATGAACGGCAGAGAAAGGGAAAGGAAATAAAGGATTGCCTTGTTGCTGTGATCAGTTTTGTGAAAAATAACCTCACATCCGAACACTGAGAGAAGTATGCTTTAGGCCATGTGCTGAGCAAAAAGGAAAACAAAACATCTGAAACTAGAGGAAATCAGCCACATCAGGGGCCTGTACTACGAAGCGGGATTTGGGGTTAGCGAGGTAACTTCAGGTTTAACCCTGGGTTTTCAGGACTACGACGGTGGTTCACTTCTCACCGGGGCACATCGCCATGGTAACTTATGCTGAACAGCTAACCTGCTCCGGAGCAGGTTATGTTCCAGATACAGATCGCCGGGTATAAAAGCACCGCCCACTGACCAATCAGCTCTCTTGGAAAATGAATCCATTGGAGCTCAGTGCGCGGATCGTGAGAGGATCCCCCCGAAGAGAACGCGTATTCAGGGACCGCCAAAACCCCTTTGCTTTCCCTGATGAGTACCTGTATGAACGATCCAAAAAAAAGGAAAAAAAGAGGTGGAGGAGAAAATAAAAAATAAATCAATCAATCAATAAATAAAACAAATCATCACCCAAAATCCGATGTACAGTCAATCCAAAACTAATACCAATTAAATAAATAAATCAAGAAGAAATCAAAAAGAAGATGCATTTGTAAGGGGATAGCAAAAAAGGGATTTTCAATTTCGTCCCTCGAACATTCTGAAAAGTCACTTTAAAATACTAAACACCCCCCTCCTGAAAAAATAAAAAATTAAATAAAATAAATAAAAAAAACCAATTCTTTGGTACAGCATCAGCACAAGTTATCGGTCAACAACAATAGTTATAGAACCAATATATACAGACTGTCTCAGAAAATTAGAATATTGTGATTTTCTGTAATGCAAACACAAAAACAAAGAAATTTCATACATTCTGGATTCATTACAAATCAACTGAAATATTGCAAGCCTTTTATTATTTTAATATTGCTGATCATGGTTTACAGTTTAAGATTAAGATTCCCAGAATATTCAAATATATGTTTATATCCCTATGAATTTACGCATTTATACAGTCAGCGATCTTTTGCCAGCTGTCTTTCCTGCATTTTGCAGCTGCAACTGTGTTGCTTTTTGCCTGTATTATATGCCTATACTCATCATATTTCCGTAAAATTATAGTTTGCTCTTCGCTACTGAAATAAGCGGCTCTGACAGCGGACTTCTCCATGCTTGCGATTGGTCATGCGCTGAAAACCCAGGCCTTGCTTTAGCAACATCACTTAGCTTAAATCCCACCTGTCTTCCCTCATGGTTGGATAAGGATCATCAGTCCTGGAGGACCTCTTTTAAGGACAATTGTCTATATTAACTTTACTGTTTGCCTTACTGTTTGCCTTTTGAGGACTTAAAAAAGACGTGAGCTTCTCCACTGACATTTCTCTTCATTGTTTGCAAGTTAGGTACGATGTTTAAGCCAAGATATCATTTGTTGACACCCTGGAATGTTTGGGATATGTTAAACATGTCCCTTTCTACTCTGAACTGCCAAAGTTCAAGTAAAGAAAAACTCAGTTATACAAGCTATGTGGAATTTAGTGTCATACACAATTTACATTAGGCTATATGGCAGATCAAATAGTTGTGGTTGTTTAGTTCTGAGTTGTGCAGTGCTGTAATGGTAAGATGGACACTAGTTTAGGAGACATCCCTATACTGTTGAAAGTTTAACTAACCAATCAAATTGCTCGATACAACCTGGATTCCCTCACAAACTGGAAAACCTGAAGGCACCCCCCCACCTTCATGATTAATAAGCTGGAAGAAAGAAAAGTTGCACAATCTACAGAGAAGAGGAAACTATAACCAGAGGTGGACAGAGTACTCGACCCCAGTACTTGAGTAAGAGTACAAATACTACTGGTCAAAATTTACTCCGTTACAAGTAAAAGTAGCTCAGTCAAAATATTACTCGAGTAAGAGTAGAAAAGTACTTGCTTTTAAAGGTACTTAAGTATCCAAAAGTAAATGCTTTTAAATTTACTTTAAGTATAAGTAAGAGTAAGAGTAAGAGTAAATTTCTTATTTTCCACATCAGTAAATTACTATATTTTTTATAAATTAATTTAAGGATCTTTTAACTCTTGTTTCTGAGAATTAACTCTTTGAAACCAGCTGCACTGATGTGCTGCTTTTAGAACCACAATGTTATATAAAACCTGCAGAAACACCAAAAACAAATCAAACTAGAAAATTTCTGGAAATTTTGATATGGGCATGCCCTACTGCCCATTCGTCCCCTCTCGCCGCTTTGGTTTACGGCTGTAGTGTTTGTGTTCGGGGCGGTTCTATGTCAGTTTGAGGTGTTTACGGTTGTATTGCATTCATTCCTGTGCTCCCAATAGCTATTAATGGGGCGCGCTTTTTGCCGTCTAGCGTCCCCACTGTAACGCTTTTGACTGAGAAAAGTAATGCTCATCGAGGCACGATGGAGAAGCATCTAACGGTGTATGCCGTGCATGGGTGCACGTTCCGGTTCAGACTACGTTAACGGATAGGGTTTTTTTCCACCGTGGTAAAAAAAAACCATCCGAATGAATGGGGCCATTTGTCATGGATTTTACATTAAAGCTTCCTTAAATCACAGCTTCATGAAATTGGAATATGTTGAAGATCACAGCTTGCCGAGTCGGGGAACATTTGTATCATGTCTCTACGATAATCTGTTGCCTAGCAACAAGCATCCAAAGTCAAACGGAAATTAAAAAAAAAAAGAAAGGTCAATATCGCAAAAACTTTAAAAGTTGGCATAATGAGGTTCTAGGGTCCGTTAGTGCCAATCAGGCCGAGTGTTTGAAAGTTTGAACGATGTCTCTACGATAAAGTCCGGCCGAGCAATAAGCGTCTGAATTTTCGCCTTTTTTTTTGCTTTTTGGCATCTAGCGTTGCCACGGTAACACTTTTGACTGAGAAAAGTAATGCCCATTGAGGCACGATGGAGACGCATCCAACGATATATGCCATGCATGGGTGCACATTGCGGTCCGAGCAGCATTAGGTTTTTGTTGCCATGGTAACAAGCCCCATAGGATAGAATGGGACAATTTAGCTTCAATATCTCCAAAGCTGTAAACGACAGCGTAATGAGACCTCAGTATGGTGTAGTCCACATCAAGCTGAGTCTTTTAACGTTGGAACCAAGTCTCTACGATACTGCGTTGCCGCGCAACAAGCATCCGAAGTTCCGTTAGCATCAAAATGAGAAGAGTGAAATATCTCAAAAACCGTAATAGCTAGCATGACGAGACTAAAATATGTTGCAGTACAAAGCGTCCCGGGTTGGTCAATGTTGTAATTATGTCTGTACGATAAACCGTTGCCTAGCAACAAGCGTCCAAAATAAAAGTGATTTTTTTTTTAAATTGAAAGTTAAATATCGCAAAAACCGTAATAACTAGCATGATGAAGTTGTATGGTCCTTTAAAGACTATCGGGCCGAGTGTTTCAAAGTTTGAACGATGTCTCTACGATAAAGTTCGGCCGAGCAATAAGCGCGGGAATTTTCGCCTTTTTTTTTGCTTTTTGGCAACTAGCGTTGCCACGGTAACCCCTATTACTGAGAAAAGTAATACCCATCGAATCACGATGGAGACGCATCCAACGATGTATGCCATGCATGGGTGCACGTTGCGGTTCGGGCCGTATTAACGGACGAAAAAAAGTGCGGAATAATAAGAATAATAATAAAAAAAGGGAAACCTTTTCTAGATACTAATATATCGCCTTCATTTTCATGTTTTTCCTCATTTTTTCGGGCGTGTTTTATTTTTTGGGGATTTTTTTTTTCCACATCCGAGCGGGGTCATGCTGTACACCCGCTGGTGTGACGTGGGACTTTTGCGACTTTAGCTTGTTAGCAGCATTGCACTTTGGGCCATTCTGGACGATTGCAATATGGTCATGCCATTACTTGGCATGACCATAATGAATGGGATCATAAGAGGACAGCAGATGATGCAGAGTTTATTAACAATCATGAACTGAAACCAAATGAACCTGCACCATCCAACTAAGTCTGGATCCCCCTCAAAGACCACTGCTTTACAAAAAACTACATCTCTGCTTTCAATAACTCAGTGTTGAAGTCACTTAACTTTACAGGAAGGACATGTACCAGTACAATATAGCAATATAAAGCATAACAAACTGTCTCCTCATGTCTGTCTTGTCTCCTCCTTTGACAAAAACAGCTTGTGTCCAATAGGATTTTAGGGAAGAAGAAAAAAGAGCAGACCTGAAAGTAACAAGTACTTTTCAGCCTTCCTAGAAATTTACTCGAGTAAAAGTAAAAATATTTGTCTTGGAAATGTATTCAAGTAAGAGTAATAAGTACCAAAGAAATGTAATACTCAAGTAAAGTACAAATCCTCTGGATATGTACTTAAGTACAGTACTCAAGTAAATTTACTCCGTTACTGTCCACCACTGACTATAACAATAGGGAGCAAAAGGGGGATGAGGAAATGACAGAAGAAAAAGCAGCTGCTTTCACAGATGAAAGTGGTGGCTGGTCACTGAGCTGTGAAATACACAGAGAGAGGGCCTGTGGTTCATTGAAGCTGGAGCGCTGCCAGCCCAGATTTGTATAGATAAACAGAATCGTCTTGTATTGCTGTGGCTTTGATTTAATAGGTTTTCTGTTGATCCAAACATCTTTACAAATTAGTGCATTGTTTGTGACAGTAAAGTGCTTTTGAAGGAAACTATCTAAGGAATAAAATGTGGTGTCTTGCACTTGTTCCGCTGAGTGGACAGCGTCTCACCCCGAGGCTGCTTTTTCATCTATGTCTCTCTCCCAACTTGTCAAAAATGAAACTTAGGCATGACATCTTGGTGTGATTTTTGAATGGTCAGTGCACTGTTGGGCCACCGCCATGTGATTATGAAACTTTTGTGAACATTTGTGATTATGTGAAATTCGACTTTAAAGCTGTCTGAACCCTCAGTCTGAAACCAGCGTCGAGTTTCACCTAATGGCCGCTTTGTTTGGGGAATGTAAGGAAAGACTACAAAGCCAGCGGGTTTGTAGTCCAGGAGGTGTGAACTAGTGCCTGACCGATCAGCCTTTTTTTCGATTATTTCGATCACCGATTAGGGGGAAATCAAAAAGACCGATAGCCGATATCAGCCGATACGATTATTACCCTTTTTTACCTTTTTGGGAGAAAACAAATTTCAATACAAGAATTCATTTAAATGAATGGTGAGCAATTTATTGCTTTAACTAGAACATTCTTAATACAAAAAGAAAATGCCCCCCATCCCTCTTCTTTACACCAGCATTCCTCAATAATGATAAATAAAAACAAAGCTGCATGGGAGAACTTAAATAAGAGGAATCTTCATACTGTAACTCAAACTGTGTAAAGTGTAAACAATAAGTCAAAGAACACCACAAGTCAAACACTCAGGTTCATAATATTATTGTTTATTTATTTATTGTGGAATAAATGTCCAAAAATGCATGTTCTGGTCCTGGTTTTACCTGGTTTACCAGGATGAGCTGCTCTGAGCAGCAGGGGCCCCTTAGAGCACCTTTATATTAAATTGTAGGTGCAGGGACTGCAATGTTTCATCCTCTCCTCCTTTACTTTGCATCACTTTCATTTATTGTTAGAAATATGACGCCATGTCGTCTTGTTTGACTTTGTTTTGATGATAGTGAATGATTTCATGTGGCCACATTTAAGCAACACTAGGTGACGTTTCTCAGCTCTGAAAGAGAAAAGCCTGAATTGTGGTTCTGCGTTAATCGACGCAGAACCTATGCCGTACCATACGGCGTAGCCTACGGCGTAGGGTACGCGGCGACGCGCGCTTACGCCGTAGGCTCTGCGTTGGTGTAACGCGGGACCATAAATCAGCCTAAATGCTGGGCTGCGCGTGTCGCGCTGAGCGGCTCCTCCGCTCTCCGGAGCCGTGCGAGGAGAAAACATCCCCTCCCGTCTTTACTAAACCGGTTTGCTTTGAAAAGAGTCGCGTAACAACCGCGCGGATGAGCTCATGGCGCAAACAGGCCGAGTTTGGAAAAGTTAAAGCGAGCGGCGGTGCCGGACAGCAGCGCCGACACCTGCAGCTGGTCGGGGGCCAATGATAATGCACACACGACAGCACGTGACTGACATGTGTAACTGGGAGGGTGCGCTTGTTTTAAGTCTCAGAGAAGGAGAGACGAGACGAGAGAGCGAGAAAAGCCTGTAATTTAATGGGAAAAAAAAAAGTATAATAAAAAAAAAAATTCAGGTGTGGCGGCTATCAAAAATGTAAATATAAGATATGCACTTTATGCAGCCGATTTTCTTAAAAAAAAAAAAAAAAAAAATCGAAATTATTTTTTTTCGATTTTTTTGGGGGGGGGGCCGATATCGATTATTAATAAAATTATGAATATCGAATTCGATAATCGGCCACGGCCGATTATCGGTCGCCCACTAGTGTGAACAAAAGGCGGTGCCTGAGGCGGCGCTTCACAGTCACTCACTGATCTGTGACTGGCCGGGCGCTGACGACGTCACCGCAGCCCCGGCGGATAAAAGCGATGGGACCCCGAAAATCGTCTCTCTTCTGCTCTTCTCTTCTTGCCACCAGCTAGTCGGATCAACCTCTCTTTCCCTCCGCGGCCGGGGGGACGCGCCCGGACCAGGTTTACCCGCCGAGCAGTACCCATCAGCTGTTGCTACGGAGCGCTGCGCGCACTCCAGCTTCTCTCTCCTTCTAACTTCCCCTCTCTGCTCTGAGTCCTTCTGCCAGGAGGACCTCATCCTCCGGTCAGCGTGCCCATACCAGCCCAAGAAGCTGCATCCACCTGGATCCGTGATGCCCATGCGCCTCGGTGATAAGACTTCCCACAGTGAACCAGCCCCGCGCACCTCGAGGACGCGTGAGAGGCTCTGTCGATCCAGAAAGGAAAGCCCGGCTGTTGCACGTTGTCTTTTTATTTCAGAGTCAGAAGCAGAGGAGGAACCGAGAGGCCGCTCCGACCGAACCCCGGCAGAAGCGTAGATCAGGCACCTGATGTACCCGAACTGAACCGGAAAGCTCACAAAACCCTCGGACACCGCCGGCCACTCCAGAACCAGGGAGACGTGAGGCTGTTTGGGCAGTTAATTAGTTTAAGCGGTTAACGTGACTTGTGTTTACTGTAATTTTGTCTGCATATTACTGTGTAACGCACCGACGGTCTCCTTCAGACCGACGGCTGCTGCGTCTGTGAGGTGATTCCTCACCGCTGCCGGTGCAACCCACTGGCAGCGCTGTTAGTTTATTTGTGTGTATTTTTGAGGTGACCGTCCTTTGTTCCTTTACTTTTCACTAACTACACAACACGTTAGTAGTTAGACCACAAGGCCTCCCCGCTCTTTGTTAGACCCGCGTGGCGCCGTTTCGCCAGTTATTCATGGTTTAAATACCGTGTCCGCCATTTTCTTTTCGTTTCACGTGGTGTGACGTGGGCCGCCATCTTGGCAATAGGTCCACGTGGCGTGACGTGAGACACACGCATGCACACACATACACACACACACACACACACACACACACACACACACACAAACGCGGATGACCGGAAGATTTGCATTACATGATTTATTGTCCCTTTTTATGTAGTTAATGTTTCTTTTATGTGTAGTTTAGGCATCAGAATTTATCCGAATTTATCTGTCGTCTTGCAATCTTGACGCTTATGTAAATAAATTCTGATTAATTTGAATGTGAGAAGTTGTTTGTGTTTGTTTTTCATGTATTTTGTTACAAATGCTGGTTTGACAGGGCCTGTGTCGAACTTTGCTTCCTTTACTATTATTCTGTAGAATAATGAACTTTGAGACTGATTCTGCTGTTAAGTTATCATTTTCCTAATTACATCAGGTGGTGCCTCGTTTTGATTAAGTCATTTTGATAATTCAATTTGATAAATAATCTACTTTATTAATTATTAATAATTGTCGAAGGACAATTATCAATAACTCTCTTGATAACTGAAACAGCATCGACCCTGTGGCACAACAGCACCCATAGTCATTTTTGAGTATGCACCATAGTTCTACGCTTGAAAAAGAAGTCTCTCTCAACATCTGACACTAATGCCATAAGTTTCAGCAAATGACACGACCCCCGGGAGTTATTTCAGGCATGTGCCTGCTTATTTACCCCTCTGAATGGCTCGATCCAATTAATCCATTTGACCTATTTAAGGAGGAATAAGTATGGGTTGTTAGATGCCTTTAGATCTCTCACCTAAGCTCACTGTCAATCCCACCTCCACCCAGATAAATCCAGTTAAAAGGGGGGGTTAGTCCTCCAACCCTGTATTTATGCGGAAGCCTGATAAACTATATTTGAATGGAGCCCAAACGCCAAAGCCAAATATGTTTTACAATCAAACTTACTGTGTGAGTTGTCTGACTGAAAAAACATTATGGCTAACTGTTAAATACGTCACATGGACAATTTAATTTTCAATACGTTGCAGTTGCTTATGATTTCTGGAAAACTAGAACAATACTTCTAACATGGATTTCCTGGATGACACGCCCAAGAAGTTTATTTTTCCTGGAGTTTGTTGCAGGGAGCAAAACAGACCTCTGCACTTAGCTTTCGTAGATCTTACTAAGGCATTTGACATGGTCAGCCGCGAAGGGCTATTCATCATCTTGGATAAAATCGGATGTCCTCCAACTCTACCCGCATTGATAAAATCCTTCCACAAAGACATGTCTGCAACAATCACCTTCGAAGGTTCAACGTCAGAAAGCTTTCCAATCTGCAGCGGAGTTAAGCAAGGCTGCGTGCTTGCACCTACTTTGTTTGGCATATTTTTCTCAGTTCTCTTGCATCACGCCTTTGGTGATTGCGAGGATTCGGACAGTATCTACCTTCATACAAGAACTGACGGAAAACTGTATAACCTTGCCAGACTTCGTGCAAAATCAAAGGTCCACAAAGTGTTAGTACGTGAACTACTCTTTGCTGATGATGCTGCAATAGTGTCCCATTCCACAGAAGGCCTACAGCGCTTGATGGACAGGCTCAACGTTCCTTGTTCGGACTTTGCATTGATTATCAGCATAAAGAAGACAGTAGTTATGCACCAAACGGGATCCCCATACGACGCAGAAGTCACTGTTGATGATAAAGCATTGGACTGTGTAAACCACTTTACCTATCTCGGCTCGACAATCTGTAGCAATCTCTCAATGGACAAAGAAATCGAAATCCGCATCGGTAAAGCTGCGACTACATTCAACCGCCTTAGAGCTAGAGCTTGGCAGAACAACTAAGTGCCGCATTTATGAATCCTGCGTTCTTAGTATAATGTTATATGGTGCGGAAACATGGGCAACATATGCCCGTCAAGAACAAAGGCTGAACTCCTTCCATATGCGTTGCTTAAGGCACATACAGGGAATTAAGTGGCAGGACAGGGTCACGAACGAAGAAGTTTTGAAACGGGCTGGCAGCAAATCTCTCTTCCAAACTCTGAAGATCAGAAGGCTCCGTTGGCTTGTCACCTGCACAGAATGCCAGACTACCGGCTGCCCAAGTGCATCCTCTACGGCGAGCTTTGTGAGGGTGTGCGAAGGAGAGGACGTCCACTTCTTCGCTTCAAGGATGTCGCGAATATGCGACATCGATATGAAAGTGTTAAATGTCGATACATCTAGCTGGGAAAGGATGGCTGAAAACCGTAGCAGCTGGCGTCATACAGTTTATGCTAGTGGCATTGAACTGGAGCAGCGATGGTTTGAAAAACTAGCCCGCAAACGCACTAACACTGTTTGACTCATTCAGCTATTAACACTATAATCTCACGTAGATAAATTTTGCCATTATATAGGCATCAGAATTTATTTGAGTTTGTTGCCTAAACCATTAATATAGAGTAGACAGTCCACATAAAGATCAGCCCACATCTCAATACATCAGATAATTTCATTGTCAACACACATAGGTTTATCAATATCCGCCACTGTGTATTAGTTACCAAAGTGAGTAGGAAAGCACATTCATTGAACTTCATGGCTGCAACTTTGCTGCATCTTCTGCGAGTTACTTTGCAATCAACATCTAACAAGGTATTTTTTCAAACTGTCTGTCCTCATTGTAGAATCAGCTGAGAACAAATGAAATTCTTCTTCACTAACTTATAATGAGCAATTTATATACAAAGACTTCTCTATCTGCCTCAGGCAGTATATGTCTGGAGTGAGGTGTGAGGGCAGCAAAGTCTCATTACAGAGCCAAAACACTAAATATCATTCCATAGAATACCATTATGTGCAGATAACTAATACCCTTCAAACAAAGTAACCTTATTTGAATGTATCATATATAAAATTAACCATTGTGAGATCCACTCAAATCCAAGGTCCAGGGAACATAAAGCTCATGGAATCTGTTGAAGTTTGATGCTTTTTGCAACCAGTCCTGCTCTCCTTGATGCCTATACTTCTTGCTGGAGCTAAGATCTCAGTAGATCTACTGCTAGAGTTCAATGTGGAAGTAAGAAAAATGGTTTGGTTTTTTTTAACGGTTTTGGTCTCCACAGCTAGATTTCACATCTACAAGTGTACCAGGGGTTGAATTTTTACATACCATGCCAGGTAAAATGAGCGTTGTTGTTGGTTAATGGATAGCTGGCATCGCTATAACTATAAAACTATTAGCACTGTCTTGACTTTAAAGCTATGAAAAATGCCTAACTCTAAATAGTCTTATTTTAATTCTCATTTAATTCAATTACCGTATTTTCACGACCATACGGCGCACCGTGTGGAAAGGCGCACCCTCAGTTTTGTGTGTCATTTTTGGTCTTAAAACACACATACGGCGCACCGACCCAAAAGGCGCCGTCTATGGAGACGGAGCTGCACACACGCGCTCTGCAGAACACACACGCGCTAAAAATAGAGCGGAAGCAAAACTTAGTTTGATATTTTATTTCACTTTTCACATCAATCAAACCCTTCGAAAGGTTCATATTCTGTTTCCGCATTAAAGAATTAAAAAAAACCACCACATAAACCTGTCTCAGCCACCAGCCCTTTTCATTTCACTCTGGCTGGAAAAGTCTGTTTAGGCAACGCTTTTCTTTTAAAAATCACCATAGCCGGCAGTTTCTGTCCATCAGCGTGGCAGGCAAGCACAAGAGTAAATAAACTTTTCATACCCGTTGTGCTGCGGATCCCGACCGCGGTGGTCCCGGGTCCCGCTCCGTCCCCCTCCCGCGCTGGACCGGGTCCCGGGTCCCCCGCGCTGGACCGGGTCCCGGGTCCCGGTCCGCCCCCCCGCGCTGGTCCCGCGCACACACGCGCATGTCGGGATCTGGTACCGGGTTGTATCCGACAGGAGCTTCGCTCCGCTAATTCAGCTGCGCCACTGTCTACTTGATCATCATCCTTTCATCCAGCCAACCCTTTTCATTCACCCTTATAATGACTCCGGCTGGAAACGTCTTATGCAAAGTTTTTCTTTTAAAAATCCCCATACAGTTTCTGTCCATCAGCTGCGCCAGGCAAGCACCACATAAATGAGAATGTGTGTGTTTCGCGCCGCGAAACACACACACGCGCACACACCGCATGTCGGAGATCCGGTACCGGGTTTGTAACCGACAGATTTGGCTCAAAATTTCGGAGGGTGAAAGCTGATCCGACCTGAGACGTACCCCAGAAATCTCTGCTCGCAAACCAGGTCGATCGGACCCCGCTTTGGGAACCAGGAAGTCGGGAGGAGCAGCGCGCATCACCGCGGCTTTAACCGGGGAAAGTGACCGGTTCCGACCGGCCGGGACCGGAGGAGCCCGCCTGCACTGGTAGCAGGGACTCCCGGGGAAAGAGCACCGGCATTTCAGCCGGATCTGCCGCGGGGATGCGGCGATCGGACCCGCAAACCCACGGCAGGTGCATCCTCGGTTCCGACATGCAAAACAAACACGCGCTGCATAACACACACACAAGTGTGCTTATTTAAATAGAGCTGGAGCAAAACTTAGTTTGATTGTATTTTATTTCACTTTACACATCAAGCAAATCCTTAAAAGTCTTCATCATCTGTTTCCGCATTAAACAGCTCAGTGGATGGTCTCATTCACGTCCGCAACTCACGGGGGCTTCACCCGCCCCCCTCTCTTTTTACCGTTCTCATGGTGGCCGGCCTCACATTACCGTAATTCAGGTAATAGACACGGCGCACCGTTTCTTAAGGCGCCCAGCACATTTAAAAAAAATAAAATAAAAAAAATGTGCGCCTTATGGTCGCGAAAATACGGTAGTTCAATTGACTGCAAAATTCTCATTTTGTAGTTAATTGAACAGGCTGTGATTTAGCCTGGAACATGCTGAAGACGAAGCTTAGCTAAGCAGCAGACAGTACCTGGATGAAGTTACCTACCTGAGCTAATTGGAGAGCGGCCTCTAGCCCGTTGGCCACTTGCCCTGGCAGCGGCAGAAACAGATGGCTCCTCCGGCCAAGCTGCCCTCCAGGTTGTCCTGCACCAGTTGAGACTTACTAACGTTGCCCAAACCTCCACAAGAATCCAGAGAGTGCACTCAGCCCACTCCCCCAGTCCTTGCTTCAGCTCTGGGAGTAATCTTTTCCAATGTGTCAGTTCTGATAACATCAATTGAGGATGAATGTGATGCACATATGCAATCAGAATGACTGTAAGGGAATCCTAATTAACATCTTGGGGCACAGAAAGCTGCATCAGTTAGTTATCCAGACATCAGCTCGTTGAATGTCCCAGTGGTGCTCAACTGGCAGCCCCATCTGAAATGAGGATGGATGCACAGATTTGACCAACCAGCCAAGTTAAAATAGCTAACATGTGGTGATGGTAGTTGCTCAGCTGAGGTGGGCATGTTTCAGCCAGCTCCAGGTAAGCTTGTTCCAACTATTTGCCCATTTTTGGATTAACCAAGATTGGACCAGTCCTTGCCAATATGGTACCGTTCAATGAACCGTGCTTCAGAACAGCTCTTCAGTAAATCCTGCAGGTGACATCACCACAGGATTGACCAGTTATTCTAATCAAGGGCGTAACCATGGTATAGACATTGGGGGGGGTCCAAATGAGAGCCCTCCCCCAGAATTTTTTTTTAAAGGTGCATTTCCCACATTTCTATGATTTTTATTTGTTGACTATCTGAAATCACATTTACAGGAATAGTCTGCAATTTCTCTGAGATAGTAGCGAATAGGATAGCTTCCAGTGGGGAAAAATTACATACCTAAAGCATGTTGATGTAAATATTGTGATTGGAACGACAAAAAGTCCATAGCAGACGATGGACTTTTAATTCCAAGTTAATTTGTATATTGTTGATTTGTCTCAAAATGAATGTCTGCACATTTACACTGAAATGTTTAATGTGAACGAAATCATAGATTTGTACAAAGAATTAAATGTAAAATATTGATGTTAATTGAATATATATACAGATTTATTCATTTGACAGTAAAAAATAGTTTAACAGTAAAAGTGCATACAAGACTGAACAAACAACAAACAATTTACATTTCTCAGTTTCTTAACTCCTCTCAGTGCATTCTTTGTTTTTATTTATTATTATCATTAGTGTTGCATGTATTGTTCTCTATGTGTAAAAATGGGGTGAGTATGTGTAAAGGTACTGCAACTACAGAGAAGGCAGCAGGGGCAGAGATGGAAGGGTATCATCTAAATAAATGATCCAAAAACATGGAGGCGTTCATCGTTTAAGTCAACTAGTCTCTCACAGATATGTTTCCTGTCCAATGCATCCAATTTCTCTTGATGCACATGGCAAATGGCAATGTTGTTTAGCCGGGTCTGCGCCATTGTTGTTCTTAGCCATGTCTGTAGGCTTAGGTTAAAACAAATGTCATCAAGCTGTTGAGTCTTGTATTCCAGTGTCTCACCTGATCATCCATGTTTTCAGAGACTGTCCCTGTCTGGCCTGTCCTGACAACATCCCTCTCCCTGTCTCTCTGTGCTGCCTGCATTATGACCAGACAATATTATTGTACCAGAAGAACAATAACTGACCCTGAGGATCATTTTAACTTGATACATTGAATATTTTGCTTGTAGCGTTACACGCAGTACAAGAGTTGTGCTGATTACAAATAATATAATATATTACAAATAATAGCAGTGACCAAAACACCTGCAGAAATACTGCAGGAATGACATAGCAGCAGTTAAATGCAGCCTTCTGTAAGCTTTAAATATCCACTGGGTTTACATCAAATACATCAAAACACAAAAATAAAAAACACTTTTCTGAACTTATCAATATGCCTCTGTCCTAGAATATTTGTCTTATTTCTAGTTAAAATGTCTCATTTTAGTTAAAAAAAATCTCATTACACCTAAAACAAGACTCATCTGGAAAAAACAACAATTTTCACCTGTTTCAAGTAGATTTTCACTTGAAATAAGTAGAAAAATCTGCCAGTGGAACAAGATTGTTTTGCTTGTAATAAGAATATAAATCTTGTCCCACTGGCAGATTTTCCTACTTATTTCAAGTGAAAATGTACTTGAAACAGGTGAAAATTGTCAAATAAGTTATTTTTCTGGTGTTATTTTTCTGGTGATGACTCTAAATGTTGAAATAGCAGTAAAACCACATTCATTAATGAAATTACAAAAGGGATGGAAATTTTACTGGGGGGATGATTTGGACCGTTTTTATTTCAGGGGGGATGATTTGGACAAGCTATCATGACATCGTTGGTATTAATGGATGCTTTATGTCCTCTAGCTTCATATACCAGTCTCTTCACTTCAATCTAACTTAGCTATCTAAACTAACAAACAGCCCTTTTTAACGAGTTAAATATTTCTAATTAATTCAAAACTTAACACACTCAGTTTGACATCACTCCTCTTCAGCTATCTGTTTGCTTACTGTCTGAAAAAAACGTTGTATGTCCTGCTTTTTCCACTTTTTGGGTAAAGAAGGACTCATTGCTCCCTCCATGGTTTCACATACAACGCTTTCTATTGTTTCCTCTGTCGTTTGGCGGTCGGAGCCGGCGCTTCAAACCGAGCCGGCGTTACATGGACGCAACCAAGTGTACAATTGGGAGGGGGGTGGTCACACACTTTAGTTTTCCTTATAAAGGGAAATAAATTGATCTGTAAATAATCGGAAATAACAAGAGACGGACTGTTGAGCCAGGTTTCATAAAAGGAGGAAATATTTAACATATTTATACATAATATTGGGGGGGACAGATTGGTATTTCCCCAGTATTGGAGGGGACACGACCCCCCCAAAGAATGCGTGGTTACGCCCATGATTCTAATAGTCTATGGTAAGCACCACTGTGCATATATATTGGGAAGTATTTTTCAGTTGTATTCATCTCAAAATCTATGTTACATATCTCTATGGGACTTTGGATGTTTCTATTTGTGCTTTAAAATATAATAATGTAAAGAAATGTGAGTTGTTTTATCAATATTGAGTAAATCTTCCTTATGCACTAAAAATAGTTCTCACCAGTCAGGATGAGTGTCTGGAAGTGTCTGGGGGTTTCAGTACGGGGATATTGGGAATATAACGTTTGACCCATAAATGTTCTAGGGTGCGGTCTGTGGATTATCCTTACTTAAATGTAATAATTTCCCATTAGACGTGTTTCTGTGGCGTTCGGCATGGGCAAACATCTCAGGCTCCTTGGTTGTTTGTTCATTTGTTTGTTTGTTTTAGCCCCTTGTGGCTATTGTCCCGCTGAGGGTGAGACAGACTGCTGCTGTTGAGGAGTTATATTGCCATATGGAGGACGGGTGCGTGACTGGTTTGCAAAAAATATTTAAGTGAGTAGGTGGCAACTGTCTAAATAAAATCCATGTGAATCTCAGAATGTGTTGTATCAAGTTGAGCAATGTTACTTCACCTGGGAGTAGTTTTACAGTTTGGGCAGATAAGTGTATGCGTTAAACATAGAAAATTGTTACATGACACTCCAATTTAGTGTAAACAGGGACATATTTTGAGTTGTAAAAACATCACTTTTTTCTGAGATTTACACCACTCTTTTGAATAGGTGAAAGTTTTCAATTAAGTTAATTCTATGTCTCTTGACCCCCCAACTACCACAGCACTCAATTATTTTTACAGTATGTTATGGTATAGATACGTAAGCCTGCATCAAACCAAATCTTTAAAAGACAGGGGACAGAAATTGAAGTTGGCTCAAGCAGTATTTCACATACAAGCATCCACATGTGTGTAAATGTCAGCAGAAAACATTATGCAATGTTCCATCCATTTGAGCTATTAGGTCCAATACCTTTTTCCTTTTAGGCATTCTGGCAAACTTTGTGACGTGCAAGCTAAGTTGTCAGCCACACAGACACCTGACCAATCTACCAGCTCATCATGGCCTGAAGGAAAACAAGGGCTCATTTCTTTTTCCCCGTCTTGTAGCCAAAATAGCCTGGCAGAAATACAGGGGCTCATGGTAAACCCATTTACACATGGCATTTACTCACCGAATGTGTTCACTGGCCTTTGGATAATGCACATTCACAGAATTTATCTGGCTCTTTTTCCTGGCAAAAGGGAACTAATTTATCAGGACACAACAACTGTGTATTTCGCTGTTACTGGGGACGTGCTTGCGAAAAGACTGCTTTATCCGCGTTATCACAGTGGACCAAATGTGAGATGATGCTGAGTATAAGGCAAGATGCCGACTATAGCTATTTTTTTAATACAGCCACGGGGGCGGCGGTCAGAGTTCTATAGAAGAAAGTCTTAATAATTAAAGCATTTGTATTATGTAGGTGAAATAAGGGAAACATGGAATGCAGAAATATGAAAAACTTATTTTCTCTTACAAATATGACCTGATTTGTCTTCAATCTGAACAGACCTTAGACTGCAGTCACCTGCTGTAGCTTCAATTGTTCACTGGAAAGATTTTGAACATGGTTTATTTCTGCAGCAAGACACTGATAAACAAATAAATTCATCTTGTTTGTAATGACATTATCTTCCCTACCAGCAAATCATTCCTAGTACAGCCAAACTGTACAATACATTGACAATCCGGCCTTGAGACTGACTATGTCTCCTCGGATCCCAATCTAACTGAGAACACACTCAAACCAAACTGATCCATGCAGGCTCGACCTCAAAACCGACCAGATCTAAATGATTTGTTTTCAATAAGAATTCTGCAAACGGAACAGGATTTGGGGAGATTGTTGCAATTGCTGACAAAGGTGGTTCACATTATACTTGTGGTAGTCTGGGGAAAGTCTTAAATGCCATAAGTTTACTATTTTAAGCTATATTCATATGTATCTTTATAGTAATATGAATAATTTATTGATACATCATTTATTTAGCCTGCCCCCTAGTGTGACATGTGCTTGCACTTTCATCGTTAAAAGATCAGTGTATGCTCTCCCTCCTCTGCCAACAAGGAGGAGTTAAGAGAAGTTGCCCGATTTTAACAATTTCTCGTTTGGAAAAAATGAATAAATAAAATAAATGTTAAAAGTACATGAAAAGCCATTATATGTTGTGACAAAAACTTCAAGTGGCAACAGTGTCATCCAATTATGCTTCCTTGTTAGCATGGTGTTTTGATTTGTTTGTCCCTATAAACTGTGAATAATATGGACGAAGCATCACGTCACTTGACCCATTAGTTTCTGAAGAGCGGTGGGGAAGCCTCCTTTTCTTTGTGCGGGGCACAGCCACGTAGCCCCAGAAGCTGACGGGAACATGCCCATTGTATGTCAGTCAATGTTAGCTGTGGCCACCATGTTTCAGCTATTGTCTGAGCTGAATGTCAAGTAATCGTATTGGAAATTAATGTATTGCTTTCTATAAACTCAAAGAAACTCATCCCCTCAGATCTGTTATGGATGTGAAATCAAACGACTGAGACAAAAACGTTTTTTTGAACCAGGCTGTAAATATATTTATTTCTGCTCTAAAGTTGGACATTTCAACATTAACAATGGAGCTTGACCACTTTTGGAGCCCGCCTCCAGTGGCCACTTGAGGAACTGCAACCAGTCTTACTTCGGCAATGAAACTGAACCCGAAAATTAAATGGTTGGCAATTATTTATCCATTAAAGTCACTTTCTGTAGCAATACCACATGTGACTACATAGGGGAAAATACACCTGCTGTGCTAAAGAGCAAGGGCAGTCTTGCAGGGTATGATATACTTTGTCCCACTAGAGCTACACTTTTTTGTGTCTTACACCAGGGGCTGAGGCATGAACTTTCTCGTGATATGCTGCTCGACACATTAAGTGTTCTTAAGAGTATTTATAGTATTTCATACTGTATTATCCCCCTTTTGCTTACCGTGAATTGAAGATGAGCTAAAGTCACAATTTGTGTGTGCAATGATGAACACATATAACCATAATGACAGCTTGAGTCTGTGGCTATATTCAAACTACATGTCTTGATGCTCAATTCAGAAATGTTTTGCTTGGATCCAATTTTCTTCTCTCTTTTTTGTGTGGCAGTTTACGTTTTCCTCAAATGAGACCTCTAGTATGCCGTAGTGTAAACTGTCCATGGCCCTTCATTGATCGGACTGTGCAGAAGAACAATAACAAGGCATCACAGGCAACATGCAGACTATACGCAATAAAACTGAAGTAAGCATTTATGATTTTGAAGTTGTGCAGCAGAAGCTGATAAAGGTATTAACACATACTAATAAAAAGAACTGTAAAAAAAATCTGATTAGAGGTGAAGTGAAAAATATCTTATGAATCCTGAAAGAGGAAATTAAATTGAGGCATACGTTTTTTCCGTTTAAAACAATAAATTAAAAAAATACTGACTTAAAAAAAGAAAGAAAATCGAGATAGAAAATAATACAATAGTTTTGTAGAGGATAAACAGTGTTTTCCAGGATGCTGAGCTGCTTGGACAGTTTTCGTCTTTGGACAGCCAGTCCGAGGGATCCCGAGCTGACTATCATGGTATCGTCCCAACAGATGAATGCAAATAAAATGCACCTCTCCACATCTTATTTATAGAATCTAACATATTGCTGAAAATGCTGAGGGACTTTCTAATTAAGCAGAGTGTCCTCTGTCCCTTCTTGCAAACAACCTTAGTGTTTCATTTCCAATCCAGTCAGTACTTTAATACCCAGGTGTCTGTAGTGCTGCACCACGTCCAGCTCTTCTCCCAGGATGGGAATACCGTTCACCTTATTCCCAGCCTTTTTAAACTCCACAACAGTCTCCTTTGTTGTTGATGAGTTATTTTTCACATTTAAGATGACACAATTGTTGAAACACAATGTCATCAATTGAAGCTGTCAGCCTTTTGTCCGTACTCAGCCTCCTGTCCACCACTGATCGCCACACAGCAGCAAAATCATCCAGGTGTTCCTGGGATAAAATGCAGTAAATAAAACGACTATACAACAAAAGAGTAAACATAAAAAGAGATACCTTATTGAAGCTAACACCCCAGGGACCCAGGTATCAACTACCACTATGCAGTAACATCTACTCTCTCTACTTTGATCTACTCTCTATGAGCCATATGTCATATATGGCATCCAATACACAGTTCATATTATTTCTCTGTTATTGATATATTACCCTTCGTGCCACCTGCTTTCTGTGGGAAAGAAAATAAAGTGAGAGAAATTAGGAGTATGTTCTAACATATTTAGGGCCTGATTTACTAAAGGTTTGCGTGTGTAAAAACGTGTGCAAACTTGACAGCACCCGCAAACCAAAGTGCCAGCTGATCTACTAACAGCGTGCAAAGACGACTGCGCCTCTCAAATGAGCAAAATAGCACACGCTATTCATTTAGTACTTTTGCCCTGATGAATAATCAATATGGGGCGTACCCGCCAGAAATCGCTAAATACTGGGAGGGGAAAATGCAAATATCTCCATTTACCACCCGCAATGAGATTTACCAAGCCTGAAAGTTTTTGCGTGGATTGTGATTGCGTCTGTATTTAATACGTTCAAAAGGAAGGTGCTAATCTCCACATGCAAAAGGAGAAATATTTTATTTGAATGTTAAATCGAGTATTATTCAGCAAAAGGTTGTCGGAGGAGGCACATTCATTTTTTTATTTGTGATAATAAATAAATCACGTGTTTTCATGGAGAAAAAAGTGTTTCTTATTGTGCGCCTATACTTGTTCTGCAGTTGTCACAGCCCGGTGTTGTGCCGTATTCAGCACCCCTGCCGTGAAAAGCACCCCCTCGTCTGACAAAAATGATATTCTCATTCCGTGTCATGTTCTGTTTAGCGTCCAGTTTTGTGTTAATGATTCATGTTTAAATGCGCTCATGGATTCCACAATAGTCATACTTTCCCACAATCACAGTCACAGATAACAAAATCGGGTAAATGGTTATTGATGTCATTAATCAATAGCCTGCTTACTGTGTTGTCTTCCATAATATTTGTAAATATATATAATATAAACTCCTAAGTATGTGTTTGTGTGAGTGTGTATATATAAATATATTGAAGTGTCAGTGTGTTGTTTTTTTTCTTGGTCTACTTATCATTGAATATACGAGGGGGTGCTTTTCACGGCAGGGGTGCTGAATACGGCACAACAATTTGCCTCTTCCACTAATATCTCTAACTCCAACTCGTCAAATTTCATTTTGCGCTTGCGATTATCCTGCTTTCCATCCACTCTCCATGGCGCAAAGTTTGCGCCACAAACCGTAAGACGCGCAACACCTCATTTAAATACTGCTGTTTGCACCTGTTATCAATTGCGCACGCAATCTTAGTTGATCACCCGCAAAACACACAACAACAGCACGCGCAAACTTTTTGTGCACACGCAATTTAGTACTCTTTATTTAGGATCTTAGTAAATCGGGCCCTTAGTCATAAAAAGATTTCCTGTGATTGACTGGAAACCTGTCCCTGGCCTGAAGAGAGGTGGGAGAGGATCCCTGTGATCCTGTAATGGAATAACTGGTCATGATGGACGGGCGGACGGACGGACGGACGGACGGACGGATGGACGGACGGACGGATGGACGGATGGACGGATGGACGGATGGATGGATGGATGGATGGATGGATGGATGGATGGATGGATGGATGGATGGATGGATGGATGGATGGATGGATGGATGGATGCATGGATATTTAAATATGGGGAGAACATTCCCAAGTGGGAAATGGAGAACAGAAAACTATTTTAAAAAACCCTCAGCAAAGTAAACAGATCTGATCCCCCAACTCAAGAGCAAATGAATAGAAATCATGTCAGTGAGTGCACATAAAACATCTCTACTCATCATCACTGAACATCCCTGCAGTCAAACTGAGGCTTTGCTCCACTTGTCATATCTTGCACTAATCAGTTTGATCAGTTCAATTGAAAATGGAAAATTGCTATTTGAATTCACCATATTTATATTCTGAATTATTTAGATGCTGAAACAGCTTTACTTATTGCATCTTTTATCATTGCAAATGAATTAAATCCTTCAGAGCAGATTTCCACCTTTTAACTGAGGTGATGCTTATCTCTTATTAAAGACAAAGCTACTGAGAAAAAGAGCAGCCAACGAAACAAACAAACAAACAACTGAAGACAGCTGCAGAAAAACCCTGGCAAAACAAGATAAAGGAGGAGAGCTGGGGCCTCATGTACAAAAACTGTGGTGGACAAAAACCTGCGTATGTCCCTTTTCCACGGTTGAATGTTCATGAAGTCACATGATTCTGAAAAATTACGGTCGCTCGCGCATATCGAGGTTGGCGTAACTACATTTCTAAGGTTTTGTCCATTGGTGACACTTAGTGGCGATGAAGTGAAGTCCAAAATATGAGGAAACATTCACTTCCTCACGTGAGGGGTGTGGCAGTCTCCACATCACCAGTTATGTTACACATGGGTCGAATTGCAACAATTATACAATTAACCACATGGTTTGAACATACAGCTAAAGGTAGGCCCCAAACGATGTAACCTGCATATCACAATGATAGTCTTGGGTCTGTTAGAGGTCATAGCTAAAGGCAGGATCAGGATCAGTGGAGGGACTAGGGGTGGGCGATATGACCTAAAATTAATATCACGGTATTTTTCATCTTTTGAACGGTGACGGTATAATATCACGGTATTTTTTGGTACGTTTTGGGAGGAGTAGCCTGTCCTGTCCCTTTATGTGAATAAGGTTAATATTTTTATAATATAATAAGTAAATGGTAGTATCCTTATCAAAAAGAGACATGGGAGAGTATTATGCATTCTCAACATATTTATATATATATATTATATTATATTTATTTTTATTATATTATATTTTAAATATTTTGTAAACCTGTCTTAAAATGTAATACTGGACCTCGGTTGGGCTGGTTGGACAGCGGGTGGTGGAAAATGTCCCTTAATTTTAAATCCAAAACTTGACAGGTTTATGCCATGAGTATTCATATACAGTAATCCCTTGTTTTTCGAGAGGGTTACGTTCCAAAAAGAACCCGTGATAAGTGATATTCACATAGTAGCAACCCTTTTTTTTTATAATTATTATACAAAGCTTCAAATTGCGGAGATCAGCACCGCCTCGCACGTATTTCACTGCTCTGAGCCGCTGCATCCCGACTCGCGCTGCAGCGTCTTTTTCTTCTTGTCACTCTTTTTTTCTTCTGGGCAAAAAGATTCTTTTAAACCGACATTCATTAATTTTTTCTCCATCTTGAAGTCGGTGATTCGTATTCCAGCAGATTGAAACAGCACTCTGCGCTCCGCTGCCGTCAAAGACCCGCCCAGCTCTACTTCTGATTGGCTGGTGTTAGTTTGGTTGAGCCAGAGCTGCTTTCCTCTCATTCCATTGGTAGACGAACACGGTTGACTCAAACTTTTTTTTTCTTTCAAACCTTTTTTTTTTTTTTTTTTTAAGCAGTCAAACTCGCACGCCGAGAAAAAAAACTCCGTACGCCGGAGATCCGGCACGGTGCCGGAATACTTTAAGCCCTGCATTTCTTACTACTCTTGTCGTAAGGTGTAGCAGTAGTAAACGATGCCTGCAGTGAAAGCTGTGTATTCTTGGGACCGCTGCTCCGCTGGTGCTGCTCAGCAGCACCAGCGGAGCAGCGGTCCCAGCGGGACCAGCTGCTGGTCCCACTTGCGCTCGTTTTGGCCCGGGTTGCCTCTTCATATTCACGGGCGTGCGTGTTTTTTAAGTGATGAAACAGGTTGCTTGTGTTTCCACCTCTTGCTGTCACAACACGGCAGCAAACCTTGCATAGCCTCACCAAAGTTTTTAATGCCTTATTTAGGCTTATTATTTTATAATTTATTACGGTATTGACGGTATTGCAAAATCCATGTCGTGGCGCAGTCTCACACCGGTGATGACTATGACACCGATGTACCGCCCACCCCTAGGAGGGACCTCACTGATCTGCTGGTCCAGACTGGATCATCAGCTGATTTAGGTCACCTAAAGGATCCTTCTGGATCTCTGCCCTGAACATGTCCCAGCGACGCTCCGGTTTCAGACCGACATGACCCTTTCAGCGGGTGCTGTGACAGGACAGACGTTTCTCAGTCACCATGGTAACCCATAGCGGACGACTTCTCGAGATAAAAGACAGATCCTTTAAATATCTCACAGCTGTCTTTGAACTTGCAGCGAAGAGCCGGTTCCCTAAAGTTGTCTTTTTGAAATAAAAACTAACATGTCACTAAAAGTTTGGTTGGTACGAACTGATGTGACTCAGTAATATATGAATAAGGTTTTTATTGAATGTTTAGGCTACTTTCAAAGTCTTATATCGAGTTGGCCACAGGTCCTGCAGGACTCCAGACAGTGTTTTTCCTGGTGATGGAGGCCAGTCTCTCCTCCGGCGGCTGCAGCACTGCGAGTTACTTTGGTCTTTATTTCTCACGTTTGCACCTCGATAATGTTGTTTTTATTTCTGCAGAGGAGGAGTCTCAGATTGTGATGCATCAAAATATTGAATATAAGTTCACGTTTTATGTTGTTTTATTAGAGTGTTGATCACAGAAATGTCCTCTGCGAGTTGTAAGTCTCATAACAAATATATATTTGTCCAACCATCTTAAGTTCTGGTGTTGATTCTTAAAATACAAACAAGAAAACCACAGCATACTACTCTGTATTTTTTTAAGGCTTAAATCGGACGTAATGTGGCCAGATACATTATTTTTCCAGGCCTCAACTTCTGACAGGAGTGTCTCCAGCTCACGGTCGATGTTTTTATTTTTCTCACTTGCTTTTGCAAATTCCTTGTTTGGATAAGTGGTTTTACATGGATATTTATCCTCATTATCATATTCAAATTGATCTACTTGATGGAGGAGACATCTGCATTCAATTTCACATTGGTTGAGATGTTCAAATAAAACGTGCGTGGATTTGGGCATACACCCAGTTTTGAACATCTGAATTTTTTTGGCATTGGCAAGATTTTAGCGCAAGGATTCACGATGAAATCCACGCACTCTTTGTGCATGAGGCGCCTGCTCTTCAGTTCCAGACTTCAGACAGTTTGTTCCTATAAACTGTATTTCCCAACGTACTAAACGTTGTGGAATTTTAGCTTGTATTTTTGTGGCTGTGTTAATTTGTTCAGTTATGTTTGAGGGATAAGTCCTAAGTCCTTCCTCTGATTTCTCTAATTTGGTTGTGAGTATTTTCAAGTTAAGGCTGAGTCGGCACTTAAGGCACATTTATTAAAATCTTAACCAGAGTTCTTGGGATGAGAACATTTACAGTACAGTTTATGTACACTGCACAGCAGAATTTCATGTGTCACCCGTCTAACATACTCAGGATATTTGCACTGTAATCATTAGCAATCATTAGATTACACAACCACAGAAGTGGCTCCACATGTTGTCTCCCCGGGGAAGCCTCTGTGCTCCGTCAGTGAAGTCTTGAAACAGTGAATTTAAAGTCTGTTCACATGGAGGACAGCGAATCTTTAGGAAGTTTGGGTTTGTGTTAACACAGGTTTGGGCTGTCACAGCTTTACCAATTCACTGGTAAAACATTTAAATCTTGGATGGATGAAAATCTAAATAATTTCTTCTGCCAGCTAATAGGGCTGGGCGATATGGACCAAAAGTCATATCTCGATATTTTCTAGCTAAATGGCGATACTCGATATATATCTCGATATTTTTTCTGTGCCTTAATTGGGGTTTCCCCCAAAGCATTATAGCATAGCATCTCTGTTAGCATCTCTGTTAGCATCTCTGTTAGCATCTCTGTTAGCATCTCTGTTAGCATCTCTGTTAGCTTCATTTTTTTCTGAGGCAAACCCTTAAAAAAACAGTCAGTTTTAATACAAAGCCTCGTGCTAAATGTCACACAGGTACCTTTATTAACAGAGGTCTGCACAATATCAAAATGTATAAAACAAATGAAATAAAAATAAACTGCCTGCATATATAGAATAAAAATGCTTCTTGAATAAAATAAAACAAATATCCCTTTCCTGCATAACAATTAAATTAAAATACACTGTGCAATTAATACAATGTAGACAGTAACAGGCAGACTTTTCCACTGAGGTTGACAGTTGTGCAAATAACAAAACATTTGTGCAAATCTCAAATAAAACATTCAAGTCAATTTGTCACAAAATAAGCTATATCAAAATCATAAAAAAAAATGTAAAAAAAAAAAAATTTAATTTTTTTTTTTTTTTTTTTTTTTTAAATCGATATAAACGATATTGTCTCGTACCATATCGTGTTTGAAAATATATCGATATATATTAAAATCTCGATATATCGCCCAGCCCTACCAGCTAACTACAACCTAGAACGCTCAGCAAGGGAGTCTTAGCAGGTTCCCTCATCTGAGAACCCAGCAGACCTCAGTCCTGACAGAACCTATTATCCAGCTAAGAGTAGGTGATCCAGTTAATGAACTGGAAAGGTCCGGGCCAACATGGAATGTAGGTTAGGCTAAGTAGCCCGCTGATATAGCTGCTGTACAGAAGTACATTTGTACTTCTCATTGCTAATATTTTCAACTGCAGAGACTATATCTGACAGTTGGGACTAGCAAACCTTGTGATCGTGAATAGTAGGGAGGTAGATATCTCAAAAGGAAAAAAGGCGCAATAGAAACATCTCTAATTTGAAAATACAACCAAATATCGCAAAAACCTTTTTATGCTTTCATTAGGTGGTTTTACAGACATGATAATCCAGTTTAGCGCTACGGTGCAATGGAAACGCTTTTTTCATATTCGCTCATCTCTGGCAGCACTGGATTTGACATAGCCAGTCAATCTAACGTCATCAAAAGCTGTTTTTGGCCTCATTAATACAATGTAGCTGTGCTATCACACTGCTTAATTATTACATCAGGGCTTTGCGTCTGAATAGTCTTATACATTTATGCAGGGATTAAAGCAAAAAAAAATCCCAGGACGGAAAATTTTCAGACCCCCCCCCCCCCCCCCCCGTGCTAGTAGATACTTTTTATGTAATAATGACAGGGGGTTCTAAACGAGGCACTGCACTACAGACTCGCTACATAACTTTGAACAAAGCATCTGAAATTAAAATGCAGATATACAAGCTCACAGCGCGTCACATTCGTAATGCAACGTAGGCTTGTAGCTCCGCGGTGTTTACATTGCGGCACACCGACATGCGACGAGGTCTAGCGCTGAGTTATGGTGCTGCGTCACACCAACGCAGAGCACACGGCGTAGGGTACGCGGCGACATGCACCGTACGGCGCGCGTCGCCGCGTAACCTACGCCGAGGCCTACGGCGTAAGTTACGCGTCGATTTAACGCGGACCATAAAATTCAGGCTTCACTCCACTGTCCGCCGGCGCGCGCCCGGCTCGTCGTCACGCCGACTCCGCGCTCATATATTTAATACACTTATAAAGCCCATATATTTATAAAGCCCCACCTGGCCGAGCCCTAACACTGAGGCCATGGTAGATTTAGGTTACACACGGACACGCGGCACTGTTACTTTTTTTCCCCCTGCCGGTTCTGCTCATTCGCAACGTGACCAGATCGTAGAGCCGTAGGCTCTGCGTCGATTTAACGCAGAACCATAATTCAGGCTTCACTCACTGCCGCAACGTGTTGCCTCCAGTCATTTCAATGAGAAGCACACACAAACACTGCATTGCATATTCAGCGCCGCACAGAGGCTCCCAAATGGAAATTATTTTTGATTTCTGAATGAATGGATAGATACGTCGCTTATTTTTTGCATATTATGTTTTTCTTTTCTGGCCTGGCGCATCGCGTTTTCGGGTCCGTTGTTTGGGGATTTTTTTTTTTTTTTTCCCCCGTTCCGCGGAAATTTTTTGCTGAGACCAAAATCCGCGGAAGATTCTGATGCCTGGTTATTAGGTGTCAGGTTACGTGCATCTAAAACCAGAGGAGAACTTTACTGTGTGTGCACAGCCAACAGCTGATTGACTGCAGTGGGCGCCGTTCGACAAGTCACCGCGGCGCTACAGACACCCCGGTGTTCATATTTTTTGTCGGATTTGCGCTGATCTCATAAAAAAATATCCCAAAAAAATCCCCAGGACGGAAATCCGTACCCAGTACGGAGAACTTTAATCCCTGTTTATGAATTATCTCTCACAGGACGACATACAAGAGTTACAGAGAAAGAACTAGGAGAGTTAGGCTCATACAAAGAAACTGTCACGATTCAGAGATTATAGCACGACCCAAATGTAGGAGAGGTGGCATTAGGTGAAGTTGAAAAGGTAATTTATTTTAACATAAAGTGCCCGATCATATACAAGTATTACCAAAAGACACTAAAATCTGATCCCAAGGTAAACCAAAAATCCCAAACAGAGGAACAAACGTGGAGAACCAAGGAAACTGAACAGAGCACACATAAGGAACAAAACAGTACAGACCAGCGGGGAGGAATGGAAAGATGAGGCAAGATACAGTATACTCACAGGGCTGACGAGACACAGGTGCAAACAATCAATGCAGAAGGGAACAAGGGGTACAACTAAACACAAGGATATAAACTTTTAAAATGAAACAGGAACAAATATAAACCCCAAACCACAAAAGAAATAACCTTCAAACATCAACCCTCCGCACTAGTACCTTTATTTCATTTTTCTTTTGTGAAAAGTATGATGGAAACACGACTAATGGAAATCAAATTTCGGAATGTGCAGACACTGATCCTGGCCCTAAAAATCTTTTTTGGAGTACGGAAGTAAGTTTCCAGCATCAGCATTGACATTGTTTATGTTCACGACAGTAAGTCTTTTTATAGTCACATGTTTTACTGTACAGTAGACATAGTTTTTTATTGCATGATTACATCAGTAAGAATGCAACCAGAATTTCCAGGTATGATTTATGTTTTAAACTAAACCCGTAAACTAAAGCCATCATATAGCTTTTCTTGCATATGGCCCCACAAGGTTTGGGAGCCAGTATAGCACCAGTTTTCTTGGCACCAATAAATGGAGGAATATATATAATATATATACAGTGTTTCCCCTACCATTATATAGGCCTTGCGGGGCCGCCAGGCCAACGAGACCCCCCGCCAGGCCTAAAAAAGAAAAAAAAAAAAATCAATGATCATTTACGTTTAGGAGCCTCTGCGCAGCGCTGTTCTGCAACGGGAGTCAACCTGCTTCGTTGCCTAGTAACGCACCTGTGAACGCGGGCATATTATTATGGGATGTATAGAGTTTGTAGCTAGTCAAAAAAAAAAGAAAAAATATTGCGGGCGACAGACAACATGATATAAAGAAATGTTTCTGCAGGTCCGTGTGTTTGTGTTTGCATGAGACGCTGCAGGGAAGCATGAAGGAAAACACAGCCCGACGACACACCATGCGTCCGCGGGGTCCTAGTGCCAGCCATGTATGAGCGTCAAGGCTGATTTATGGTTCTGCGGTACACCAACGGCGTAGGGTACGCGGAGACACGCACCGTACGTGCGCGTCGCCGTGTACCTTACGCCGTAGGTCTGCGTTGGTGTACCGCGGACCATAAATCAGCCTTTACCGTCGCTGACACCGGTCCGACTGGTGACCCAGTAAAAAACAACGCATCTAAACACAGAACATCTGGCTGGGATCCCGAATGGCTTAATAACCATAAATACAGCCCTTGGTTGTACCACACTCCCCATGGTAAATTTCCAATTTGTTGTTTAGCTTACATTTTTGTTCTGATTGAGCTTCTTTTTTTGGTAAGCAATAATGATGAAAATAACACAGACAATAGATTGTCTTTCCAGTAGAACCACTAAAGGTTCATTTTTCCCCCAGTCAAATGCATGTAACTCTGTTATAACAAAACGGGTAAAACAAATCTACAATGTTTAAATAATTTATAACTGATATAATCTCAATTGTGAATAGGGATGTTTTGTGGCATATGCCGTCAGCACAAGCAGCCCGTTAAAAGAGGACCCTCCAAGAGGGTTTTCATAGAGATCCCTCTGAAATGTATAGAAAAAATGTGCTCAATGCTCATATGGGGTCAGACCTTTCAGGCCCATGACACTTTGGTTAAAGGTTAGATTAAATATAATTATTTCATTGAAGTGATATCATTCAGCAATATAGGCCTACAATGATTTTTAATGTAAAACTTTGTTATATTGCTACATGTCCAATATGCCGTCCCACGCGCCTCGTCTGTTTAGGATTTTTTCGGTGGGTACCACCGGGCCTGAAAAAAATTCTAGGGGAAACACTATATATATATATATATATATATATATAAATATATATATATATATATATATATATAAATACATGTGATTGTATGTACAGCATTGACATGCATGACATTGCAGCTGCAGGCATAAATGTGTGAAAATAGCAAACAAACTCCCACAGTAGATACAGTTACATCAATATTTTACCTCAAGCAATGCATGCAAAGCCAGAAACTATAAAAAAAATATTAAAGTATATTATAGTTTAATTTCCTCATACCGCCAATTTTCAACTTTACTACTCCCATATGGAGGCAAAACGGCATGACCTACGAGAAAATGTATTAACTAATTCTGCTGCAATTTAATTTGCTAATTCTTTTTGTCGGACAATTGCTGCAGTTTTGTGATTAAAGGATCCAACTTTCAGTGAGCTGTAAATACTAGATTTCATCCAGACTTTAAAATGGTTATCATGTGACCCAGAAACTCTAAATACATGTACAAGAGAGGTATTTATATTCATATATGTACATGCATCTAAATATAGCATAAAGAATGCAGCTTATCATCTAAACTGTATTATTCCACAGCTCTTATTTAATTTTGCCTGACAAGACCTCCTCCCACAGCATTCACTCTGCTGTGGACCCACTCTGGAAGCACATGAAAGTTTAAAATAGAGTGCTGTTAGCTATGGAGCAAGAGCAAGGAGCTCCCGCAGTTTAGTTTCTCTAAGAGCATAAAATTATGAAGAGCTGTATTTTTGTGTGTTAAGTGCTTTCTCCCGTTGGGTTTGATTCCACTTAAAGAGAAAATGGGGAGTGAGGTTTGTCTTCTTGCTTTGCTCATGTAGCACAAGTCAGGTCAAACATTTTCAATGTGTCAAATAATTCTGAAAATCTTTATCCTTCGTGGTGTTGGCTTCGGGCTGAGTTTGATCCTTTTATCAACAAAGGCTTTTGTCTCAGGTGGTCTGTGTGCTTTAAATCCTCAGTACGTACAGTGTGTAGGGGCTTGCCGAGGAGCTCATGGTTTGAATACAAATGCGCTGTTCAATAACTTAGTCCACCTCCAGGAAATCAAGTAGACATCTATCAATTTTTGTTTTCTCTCTAAATGCAAAGACAGAAGGGGATTAGATTAATGCCCGAATGTGGAACTTCAGTCTGTCTTCAGTAAACAACATCAGAGATCAGAACATTCAGGATGAGTTGCTGAGAAGATTGGATGCAGGCAAACTTGTGAACACAGCAGATTGTTGCTGCATTGAAGGGACATTTATTTTTTTATAATTTTTTAATCATAGTTGAGGTCTTATTATCTTCAACAAAAACACCCAAGATGGTAATACTGTGGCCATGTTAATAGGATTATAAATACAAATACTATATATCGTAATAATGACATCCTAAAACTAATATGGTGTTCGTTATTTTCACTCTACATTTAATAACCAGCCTCTCTGATCGAGAATCAGGAAAAGGATCCTGGCACCCCTGAGCAGATGTAAAAGTACTTGCCAGGCAACTAAAATACTACTTGGAGTCCGAAGGACAAAAAGGCTCATCAGACCTGATCGAAATGGGAAATAGTTAAATGACACATTTTAACCTTTAAGTGGATTTTATAAGGAACTTTATACTATGCTTTACGTTCACACTTTCATGCAGCACTTTGTGTGATTTATATCGACATTTTATATTCAGGGCTTTTTTTTCTTCTGTTTTTAGTGAGCATCTAGCATCCTGAGGACTCTGCTGGGTTCACTGTCTATCACAAGAACACTGTGACACAGCGACGGTGTGGGTAACAAACCACTGGTACTGTGAGTGAAGTCAAGGCTGCACCAAACAACAGGTCATATCCTTGTACCTACTCAGCTTGGCTAGGCTACTCTATTGGCGCCTAACCACTAGTACCTACTCAGCGCGCCCCGACTCGGGACGCCTCGTCCCGCCTCCACTCGCCTCGTCCTCGTTTGTTTCTAGACACCAAGGTGAGAAGTAGGAGGTTGGAGCGAAGCTGCTGTGATGTATTTGATTGCGTGATCTAAACGAAGAAGACAACACTAAAGATGTAGAACCTGGAGGAGATGATAGATGTGCTGCTGGGTCTGTGGCTTGTGTTCGATATCAAGTTAAAAAATGAGAGTGAGAGAAACTTCAAGCAGCAACGCTTTTTAAAAAAATGTTGTTTGTGTCGGCGCTGATGAGAAATGAGAGCCGCCAGCGGTAGAGCTGGGTATCATCACTGACCTCCCGATACGATACGATTCCGATACACTAGGTCCCAAGACGATACGATTTCCGATACGATACGATTCGATACGATATCGATATTCTGGTTACAATAAGGGAATAACATGCGCCACGCGCCACGTCCGGCCAGAGAAACCCCACCCTGCCTGGTGAAAAGAAGCAGCCTGCTCACTCCTCAAGTAAGGAGGAGACTTGAGCTCAGTGCAGGGCCCTCCCGGGGTTGGTAGATGGAGCAATGCCCAGGACTGATTTAGGTAGGAGCACTAGGTGATAAAATGGGGGGAAAAATCGGGATAAAAAAAAAAAAAAAAATTATTATTATTATTTTTTTTTAAATCGATACTTGAATTCATGTATCGATAATCGTTCCTACACATGCATATCGATAAAATATCGATATATCGATATTTTTAACCCACCCCTAGCGAGCGGCTGAGAAGTGACCGAGCGCCTGGTAGATCTGATCGTTCCTTATCGCACGTCTAGATCCCTTTTTAATTCTCTCCTCAGCCACCAGGTTTATGAACATCTGCACCTTATGGCGCTTTTGCATTAGTACCGCCTTAGCCCGGCTCGGCTCCGCGCGGCTCGTCGCGGCTCTTCCCGTTTGTCCCTGTGTGTTTTTCCACAGCCAGGGGAAAAGTGGGCAGGTTTGGGTGAAGCTGCTGTGACGTACTCGATTGCGCAACCGCTTTGTTCATGTCGGCGCTGATCAGAAATCAGCTGGAGCCGCGAGCGGCTGAGAGTAAAACAGCCCGTCTACATCCCTTTTTTAATTCTCTCGTCAGCCACCAGGTTTATGAACATCTGCACCTCAGAGTTGGATCACCAAACAGACGTTTTGCGCTTTATAATAAAATCGCTGCGAGCCGCGGGTCGCCTCGCGCTGACTCCCGCTTCCTGATTCAAACGTTTGACGGCCCCGCCCCCCGACCAATCAGAGGCGAGGAGGGTGGTGACGTCAGAAATAGTCCCTGCTCAGCCCTGTATAGAACCTCACTGAAATGGTTACAGAAATAGTATCGGCTTGGAGCGGCTCTGCACGCCTCAGCCCCTAGTGCAAAAGCGCAAAACAGGGCCTTGGCGGGTAGAACCGAGTTAAGGCGGTACTAATGCAAAAGCGCCATTAGAGTTGGATCACGAAACAGACGTTTGCCTGTCGGATAAAATTAAGAGCCGCGAGCCGCTGACTCCCGCTTCCTGATTCAAACGTCTGACGGCCCCGCCCCCCGACCAATCGGTGGCGTGTATTGTGATGAGCACGCTCAGAACCTCAGCAGAATAGATACAGAAAAAGTACCTACTCTGCCAGCCTCCACCCGCCTTGACCCGTAGTGGAGAAGCGCAAGACGGGGCGTGGCGAGTAGAGGCGCGCTGAGTAGGTACTAGTGGAAAAGTGCCATATGTTTAGGTTTCTGTGCCTCGTGGCCGACAACCTGATCCAGAGGGGCCACGATGGGATAACGTATTCCGGGCGGCCTTGCCCCGAAGGCCTTACCCACATTGAGTTGGTACTGAACTGTAATGGAAAACGACAGAGAGGTAAGTAGAGCCGAGGGGGAGTCGAAAACTCTTTAATGAAATAAATAAAATAAATAAATGATAATAAATAAACATGGGTCATGTTCTGGGTCTCTGGAAAGCGCCTAGAGAAAACTTCTGTTGTAATAGATGCTATATAAATAAAATTAAATTGAAAAAAAAGAAATTGTAATAGAAAAGGGACTGATGTGTAATGTCTGTGATCACATAAAATGAAAAAAAAGCGACGTAAGTCAATATTAAAATCCAAAAACAGCAGTTCCTTTCCTTCTGATGACACTAAAAAGAAAAAACAAGAAAATTTACATCAAATGCTCTTTCGCAGTCATTCCTGCATCTGAGGAGGTAAAACCCCAAGGGATTTTATTTGAAAAACAACAGTTGTATGATCCAAACCATCATACATGTCATGCATTTGTGGCTAATAATAACATCAGGTTTGATCAAAAGTCCAGAGACTAAATTGTAAAGCTAAGGAACTGCCAAAAATGGCAAAAATAAGTTTTGAAACCAATAAACAAATACTGAGTGTGTTATTATCTTATCATGCTGCTTTCTTTGCTTCACTGGAATGCAGACTTGTCAGGCTTTTCTCATCCTTTCACAGCTGCATTTGAATATCGTCAAACTCCAGAAAAGCTGTTTTCATTAACATATTTTCCTGCTTCTGTTGTCAAGGAACAAAAGAAATGTAAAAAGAAAAGTGACACACCGTTAAGCCTACACACCAATCTACCTCTGTCTCGTGCCTCATTCCCACCGATCTGTCAGCTTGTTTAGTGTCTGCTATATTCTTCTAGCCAGAAGTGTCACCTTCGTAATCAAAGTGACGAATTACAATGTACAGTCACAGAGCATCTGCACAAATGTAAATACACCTGAAGCTAAAGCATCTCATTCAAAAAGAAGGATGGTAGACGTGGTCGATACAGCTGTTACTATAAACACTAGCTGCCTGCAACACAGTTTCATGTGTGATTTGACTTCAAGTCTGTCAAGTCGATTGATAGAACGATGAATGTTTTGGATGCACTCATCAGACTTCCCAAATAATCAGGGGCGCAGCTTGTGAACAGGCAAGGCAGGCAACTGCTTGGGGCCCCGAGGTGTTGGGGGGCCCATGAGGCCCAAAAAAAAAAAAATTTTTTTTTTTTTTAAATAATTACTTTTATTACAAAAGTGTTTCCTATCAGGGGTTTTGAGGACTAAAAAAGTATTGAAGGCTGTTTTTACTGTACAGATCTCAAAATGTGGTAACCGCAATGACCACATCCTCCTCCTTAAACAAACATAAGGCATTTATCAATGACATCTCAGTAGCCAGTAAGAAACCTCCCTTAAGGGGCCCCATGTTGTCATTCCCATGATCACGGCCATCCACCTGTACGCAGTGTCAAAAAAAAAAAAAAAAACTACACACAGTGTCGTGTGTGTAAATTAGCAGTGTGTAAATAAATATAAATTTCATTAAGTTTTCGTTGGTGTCAGTTTATTATAACATAACGGTGATGAACGCTGGTTTGAGGGGCCCCCTAGAAATTTTTGCCTAGGGCTCCAACAGACCCTAGAATCGCCTCTGCAAATAATCATTTCATGACCCTAACCAAGCTGTATTACTGCCTGAACCTGGCCAAAAGCAAAGGTCCCAACTGCTGAAACAGCACTACGATGTAACCTAAAGACAGACTCACTCAGGAAACAAGCGTCTCTGGAAACGGACTTTTGTGTTAACACCGTCTGAAAATGATCTCAGGTCTTTGATCAGACTGCTCACTCTGTACAATGTAGGACCCCTGATTTGGAACTACAATTAAATATATATCACTCATTTTTATTTGTATTTATCTCTGACAGCCCAAGACTGTGCAGTGGGTTTTTTTTTTTGGTCATTAAAGTCATAGCTGAGAAAGGAAATGTGTGTACTCCTTTGTTAAAATGATGTTTATAAAATGGACTTGTAGAATCACAAATGAGTTTTGATCTGAGCATCCTGCAGTGGACACGGCGGCTTGGCTCAGCTTCTGCTGGTTGTTTTACAAATATTTGTAATGTCTTGGGCATCGTAAATTGGCCAAAGTGAGTGCTGGTCTTTTCTAACCAGGCGTGCCATGAAGTTGTCATAGCAACTCAGAGGTGTCTCAGCAGGTCTAATGGAGAACATGACCTGATTATGTAACTTCATTAGCACCAAAACAAAGCGTTAGATGCCTTTAGGTGCTCAGTGTTGAAAAGGGAAAAATGAAACAAGAATACTGTTATGTGTGGCCAGGTATGGGTTGCTCCACACCTAGGAGTGTGTGTGTTGTTGCTGCTGTCTTCTCCCCCCTCTCCTTCCTCTTTGTTCCCTCCTTCACAAGCTGGCAGTCAATTAGCAATCAGGAGGTAGGGGATAAGGAGGAGGAGGAGGGAGGCCTGGGACACTCTGGGGCAGCAGTAGCAGGGGAAGGTTTGTTTTGTTTCCTTTTTGGGAACAGGTAACCCTTATTTTTCCTCTGGCAATAATGGCAGAGTTTTCTTATTTTAGTTTGTTGTTTTAGTTTGGGTTGGAGATTGCCGGTAGTCCTGTTATCGGTTTTTGTTTGGTTATAGGTTTACTTGGGTTTTCTTATTTAGTGGGGAAAGTGCGTGGTCCGACGGCCCATTCTGTGGCTGGCCCTGTGCTTACCCCTTTTTTTTTGTTCTTTTTGGCCGGGATCTCCATCTCCTTTTGTTTATTACTTTTGGGTTAACCTTTTTCCTTGTTTTTTTCTCCCCAGTACTTGAAAACAATAATTTAATAAACTTTTGTTTTCAAACATGAAATCTTTGTGTGGCGTCCTATTAATATGTTGTGGTCTCATTGAGCCTAATTTCTTTACTTTTATGAGGCCGTAACAAATACTTATATATTACTTGGTGTTGTTTGTCTTCTTTTGTCAGTACATATACGAGTTCAAGTGTGCTGTTTTACATTGCAGTGTATACAAAGTTTTTTCACATCCAACACAAAATTCAAAAATAAATTCAGTTTTTTTCATTTGCTTAAAAAGAAATACATTCATTTTTCTACCAATTAATTAAATTAAAGAGAACATTCATAGAGAAATGAAGGTTTATTTAGTCTTTGAACTGATGTAACATAAATATCTGCATTTGTTCTTTTATTTAATATTTTAGACATGTATTTAAAACATAAGGATATGTAAATGAAGAGCTTCAGTATAGAATATATTAACATCAATTAAAAATCAACATATAATGAAATCTGAACTTCTGAAGACAAAACTCTCAAGAGTTTCTGCTCTGATAGGTCCGTGTTAAACCTTTCAGACATGTAGAGTTCACATACTGTCTGCACACTCCCCCACACAAGATAACACATGAACACAAACCCACGACTGGAAGTGAGGACATATCAACCTGTGCATGCAGTTGGTTAACAACAGAGAATAAATCTCTTTCATCTGTAGATAATAGTTTGAGGCACGCTTACAGGACAGTGATGTGCAAATCTGGTACATAAAATCTTCCTGCAATAACTGGAGGAAAGATCCCCGATATGTACACGTCATTCAGGGTTTTCACCGTTCCTGGACAGCCTTTGTTGACAATGATCTCTGAGGAAGCGGCTGGTAAAAGATCTAGATGAAAATCACACACCTAAACAGATGTCTGCACAAATTAACACAGAGATAAGACCCGTGGATTGTGAACCAAACAGTACACACAGACTTGTACTACACAAAACTAGATGGAACCATTCAGGCCTATAAATGTTAAGGCTGTACATTCAGATGAGTTCTGATCGCAGGAGCACTGACAAAATTAATCTTGTGACTAACTGTGTGATAGTATTTTTCTAATTGCCCAGGGCTATAATTGTAGATAGTAATTCATACATAATTCACACACACACACACATGCACAAGGATACATCACCCACTGGAGCAGTCTATCGCTCTGGCCCATCAGCAGTAATAGGTTTCCGCAAACACCATCACCATCCAAGTCCACCCTCATGAGTAACACACAGCCGCACCTGAGGGGATTCATTCTACTGTTGCTATTTTGGGCGTGAATGAAACCCATCATTCATAACTTGAATTATTCAAACATAATCCAGAAACCTTCTGATTGAGACGGTGTTGGAGAATGTCACCGACTTCTTAGATATGCAAAAGATTTCTCTTGCCAGAGTCCTCAGAAGCATAGGCAGGGCTGTCTACATGACAAACGAGACTCTGAACCCGGGGCTGTTCAGGTTTGCAGCTGGACCAGAGCAAGGGATTCCTCTCTCACCCCCGCCTCGCCTGCAGCTTCCTTTCACACTTTCACAGTTTATTCCTATCTGTCTTTCAGGGCTCGGTATTGGCTCGACAATTCAAAACACTCAGGATAAATGAACATGACTTTACATCAGCCGCCGCCCTTGCAGGTGATTAGTTATTTTAAGAGTGTATGTGTGACATTAAAGTTTACAAAGTTTGAGTTTGAACAGTTGGAAACTTTAATGGGAAATTTCAATTTCTTAAATGTCACAACCACAAGCGTTTTTTTTTCATGTAAAACTACCAAACTGCTGCACGTTGATTTATATTGATCTGACCACATTCCTTTTATTCAAATTTTGCAATTTTTTCATCCATCCATTTTCTTTCGCTCATCTGTTACCGGGTCGCGGCGGCAGCAGTCTGAGCAGAGATTCCCTCACCTCAGACACTTCCTCCAGCTCTGGGGGGGGAGTCCGAGACGTTCCCATGCCAGCCGAGAGACTTATGGCACTTTTCCACTAGGGATGTCCCGATCAGGTTTTTTTGCCCCCGAGTCCGAATCCGAGTCCTTTGATTTTGAGGACTTGCCGATACCGAGTCCCGATCCGATACTTTTATAAAACAATAAAAAATGAAGAAGAGAAAAGAAAATTATGCAGGATGACCCTTTTATTATATTTTAACATGTGTACTGTAAACTGAGCACATAGGAGGTAGGCAGCTTGAACATTCTTAAGTCAGTATAAAAAAAATTTCTTTTCTTTTTCTTTTTTTGTTTTTTTTTTTAGCATAGGGCTGCTTCAGCTTCAAAACAAACAGGCGTGCTCTGCGCGCATGCGGTGTATGGCTGCCGCTCCGAGCCCACTACTCCACGTGTGCGTTGATTAATGGTCCCGCGTCACACCAACGCAGAGCCTTCCGCGACGCGGTACCATAATGTCGGCGCCGCAGCTCCGCTTCAGTCCTGGGGCCTCATCTATAAAGCTTGCTTGCGCAGAAAAAGCGCCTGAAGGTTGCGGAAGCCACCATCTACGCAAAGCCTCGGATCTAAAAAGAAAAAAACTAACCGATGGCTGCCGCTGTAGGCTCTGCGTCGGTGCGACGCGGAACCATAAATCAACGCACACGTGGATGTCGGCGCCAGTGAGTATTTTCACCGGACATTTTGACCGGAGAGATTATAAAATACCGGACTTCTGCATATTTTACCGGACAAAGTCCGGCAATTACCGGACAACGGAAACCCTGATATATATATATCCGATTCCTGATCGGCTCATAACGTCAGAGTCCGGATCGAGTCTGCAATCACGTGATCGGCCCCGATTTCCGATCACGTGATCGGATCGGGACAACTCTATTTTCCACTAATGCCTACTCAGCGTGCCTCGACTCGGCACGCCTCGTCCCGCCTCCGCTCGCCTCGTCCTCGTTTGTTTTTAAACAACCAGGTTAGAAGTAGGTGGGTTGGAGCAAAGCTGCTGTGACGTATTTGATTGTGTGATCTAAACGGAGGAGACAACAACACTAAAGAGGAGATGATAGATGTGCTGCTGGGTCTGTGGCTTGTGTTCGATATCAAGTTAAAAAATGAGAGAAAGAAGCTTCAAGCGGGGACGCTTTTTTTTGTTTGTTTGTGTCGGCGCTGCTGAGAAATCAGCTGAGAGCCGCGAGCGAGTGAGAAGTGACAGAGCTCCTGGTGGATCTTGTCGTTCCTTATCGCCCGTCTAGATCCCTTTTTAATTCTCTCCTCAGCCACCAGGTTTATGAACATCTGCACCTCAGAGTTGAATCACCAAACAGACGTTGACGCTGCCATTGACTGTTGAATAAAATCGCCGCAAGCTGCGAGTCGCTCTCGCGCTGACTCCCGCTTCCTGATTCAAAGTCTGACGGCCCCGCCCCCCGACCAATCGGTGGCGTGTATTGTGATGATGTCAGATACAGGGCCGACTCAGCACGCTTAGAACCTCGGCAGAATAGATACAGAAAAAGTATCTACTGTCAGTGTTTGACATTTCCCCCAGTTTGTGTTTCTGTTCTGCCCCGCCTGTTTTCCATCTGCCCTTATTGTTCACACCTGTGTCTCGTCTTCCTCTGCTCCCGGTCAGTCCGTACTGTTTGCTCCCTCCATGTTATCCCGTAGTTTTTGGATCCCTGTTTCTGTTCTGCCTCTTTTTGATCCTGCCCAGCAGCGCTTTTGGTTCTTGTTTTTGTGTTTTTGCTCCAATAAATCCTGTTTTTTGGAACTCCTGCCTCTCGCTCTCCTGCATCTGGGTCCTCATACAACCATCCGTGACAGAACGGACTGACCAATATGGACCCAGCGGGAGAAAGTTTTGCCTTCTGGGAATACGTTTACCGGGAGGCAGAACTCTCGATTCCTGGTTGGCGGCACCCGGAGGAGGAGGTATCTCCATTCTGGGGAACACGCCTGGCTCGGGGTGGGCCCAGGAGTATTCAGGCTCAGGGACCACGACGACGGCGTTGGCGCCAGCCCCAGCTAGCCACTGTTCCGGCGGTGGTCCTGGGCGCATTGTTGGGGGTGGTCCCGGACGCATCAGCCCCTGCTCCGGTGATGGTCTCGCAGCCAGCGCCACGGACCCGGGCTCCCCCACAGCCAGCGCCAAGGACCCGGGTTCCCCCTCAGCCGGCTCCTCGTATCCTGGGTTTCCCCGCCAAGTCAAAGTCCCCTGTTAAGTCAAGGTTCCCCGCCAAGTCAGAGTTCCCCGCCAAGTCGTCCAAGCCCCACGCCAAGACCCAAGCCTAGGCCTCGAGGACAACCCCCGGAACTGTCTCGCCGGTCTGCCCGGTCCCCGGGGATTGGGTCGTCGAGGCACCCCGCCACGACTGCTACCCAGCCCACAATGCACCGGCCTTTCATGGACCTTCCTGCGGGTGGTGGGCCTACAGGAAGGCGGGCCCACATCGCCGTTTCGGGCTGAGCCCGGCCGGGTCCCACGGGTAAAGACCCGGCCACCAGGCGCTCGCCAACGAGCCCCAACCCCAGGCCTGGCTCCAGGGCGGGGCCACGGTGACGCCGATCCGAGCGACGTAACTGTCCTTGTTCTTCTATTATCCATGATTGGCTTTTGTTGCTTTTCTTTCTTTTGTTAATTTGATTCCACCAGTTTTATTGGCATACATGGAAGAACATCTCTTGTAAACCGGGTCAATCCCGTAGTGGTTTAACGCTAAAGGACACACGTGGACACACGGATCCACTACATCATGAAATAAACTTTAATGCTAACCCGTTTCAGAGCCTGAGCCACAGGCAGTTTAATAGTTGTTGCAAAATTTAGCCGGTCAATCTACGCACCTACCCTCACCTATGGTCATGAACTTTGGGTAGTGACCAAAGGATAAGATCGCGGATACAAGCGGCCGAGATGAGTTTCCTCTGCAAGGTGGCTGGTCAGTCACTCGGGAGGAACTCGGAGTCGAGTCGTTGCTCCTTCACATTGAGAGGAGTCAGCTACCTCAGCCACACACGGCCAAGGTTCCGGGGGCCGACATTGAGAGGAGTCAGCTGAGGTGGCTTGGGCATCTGTATGGGATGCCTCCTGGACGCCTCCCTAGGGAGGTGTTCCAGGCATGTCCCACCGGGAGGAGACCCCGGACACGCTGGAGAGACTATGTCTCTCGGCTGGCCTGGGAACGCCTCGGACTCCCCCCGGAAGAGCTGGAGGAAGTGTCTGGGGTGAAGGAAGTCTGGGCATCCCTGCTGAGGCTGCTGCCCCCGCGACCCGGGAACGGATAAAGCGGGAGAAGATGAGTGAGTGAGAGATGAGAAAAGCAACACGCATGTATCAAGAGAATTAAAAAAGCTGTGACGACAGTGACTCCCATGGGAGGCACATTAAACCTGAGCTGTATGGCTCCAACAGTTTGAATAGGTCTAATCAGTTTTTGATTACTGATTGATTGGTCAACTGACCTTTTGTCCCAGGACCTGAAATGCTGGTCTCCCCTGGATGTGCATGTAATGATGACTGGCAGCAGGACGGACAAATTACAGCGTTCGATTAGGGAAGTTCAGCCTGACATTTGAGCAGCTGACATTTCAGTGCATTGGCAACAATTTAGCTTGGTTATTCCCCACAGTCAGACAAAAAATGATTACAAGAATAGATAGCAGATCAACCAGAGTCACTATTTCTATGAATCATTAATGTGGTCAGCAGGATTTTGACACAGTCACGTTCTTTAAGGCAAAAAGCGAAATATTTTGAGACTGTACTATAGACAAGGTCCTCACAAGGTCTGTGAAAGTTTGTTGATTTACCTTTCAGTCAGGTTTGTCTTCGTCAGTAGTACAAGTATTTACAGGTGCTACAAATATTCAGTTAAAAGTAGGGATCCATTTTATTTTTTTGATTTAATTAAAAAGAGTTTACAAATGATGAAAAAGTGTTTTTAACTATAGAAGTTTACCATTCATCTTCAGGTTTGCCTACTGTATGCAGGTGCATGCAACATGTGACTGTAAGAGTTTTTGTAGTTCCATAAAAGTAGATGGTTGCATTAAACCGGTCATCTTTCAGGTTGCTTACAACTTCTGTGTAAAAAGGCAATGCAGATATTAACCACACTGGACTGAAGACAGTTTGTCGGGACCGGAGGACGATCAATGTCAAATGCTGGAAAATTCGTGAGGGAACACAAAGTTACAAAAAGTTACAAAAAATGTAATCTGATGCAAAATATACAGAGGTAACTCAAAAAGCACTGCAACTGCAAAAAATATTACAAAAGACCTCCAGGTGTTCGACAGTGTAATAAGTGAATAAATGCATGCATGATGCTCAAGTTATATATATATATATATATATATATATATATATATATATATATATATATATATATATATATATATATATATATACATACATATATACATATATACACACACACACACACACACACACACACACACACACGGACTCATAAAAGAAAGTAAGCAACACTAGGAGGATGTCTGACTTCAACAATATATCAGCAAGGGAGGAATGAGTGACAAAGCAATGTGTGTAGACTATATAGACAATGAATAACAAGACACAGCTGTTGTCAATTGCAGTAACGGCGAACATGGAAAGCCAGAGAAATACATTCACACCCCAAAGATGTGGTTCAACAGAATTCACTTCCATGACATGAAATGCATCTTGAGACTGACAAGGTTTCAAATAACACACAGCTCTTCTCATTAGTCTAAAGAAGAAGGAAAAGGTTTGTGATAGTGAGAATCACCAACAAGACAAAAGGTTTGTCCTGCTCCCTGCCTACCAAAAACTTTACATAATGAAATGCTGCTTCATGTTTCATGAGTTCTGACACGAGCTTGTTTCAGAGGACAGAGCTGCAGGCGCTTGAATTAAATAGATGGTTTAAATGTCATGTTGCTAGATTGACTTCTATAAAATTCATAGCTGGCAAAAGATATTAAAGGCCGAGAAATGCCACCCATACATACACTCCGTCCATGCACGGTGCTGTTTCAGAGGACCAAGGATATCTGGCTAAGAGGAGATGATGTCACCTGCCTTGGAAACCATTAGATCACATCTTAGCGGCTCTGCACTCATCTGCCAGAAGTGTTTAAGGATGTTATGGAAACATGTTAACTTTATATTGAAATGCCCAGGCCTTTTGACTGGGGTTTAATGTGAGTGCTGTATGTTCTTTCCATTTCTGCTCTACTTCTACTTTAAGGGCTGCAAAACTCTATAGTTGAAAGTAATCTTATTTCATGAACAATTAGCATCACAGTTCCCAGAAGTAAAGGGTTGCTTGTCTTGTCTGTCCAACAGCCAAAAAACCCATGAGTCTGCCTAAATGATTGAATAGGCTGGTTCCTGGTGACTGTCAGATCACATATAAGAGCCTAAAATTGGGCTCACTTATGTTGCATCTCATTCTTATACATTTTGCTGCATTTTCTGCAATCTGCTCCTGAGGCATCACCCTCAGCTTCCTACTTTTACCCTAATCCTAACCATTTCAAGGCTTAATATAAATAAATGATACGCAGCATGGACCCAAGGTTGTGAGCTATTTATATCCAAGTTTATATTAAAATATAAGGCAGCATCAGATCACATCGGGAGGTAGATGGATTAAGATTTTCACAGTGGATATATAATAGAAGAAGAGTTTAGTAAATTTACTACCAAATGACATTTTTATTATTTGTCTCTCTGATTTCTTATGTATCAAAAAAGGATTATTCTTAAATCCTGGTGTTATTTCAATTACACACTCCCACCGTTATGTATTCTGACATTACATCTGGAAATGCAACCTACTTTTCTTAAGCAAAATAAATGAATGAAAGACGAGTGTTTCATGCTGTGACAAGGCTGGTCTCATTTCAGACAGCTCAACGTGTCAGTGCATGTATTCCCTTCACTCGATGCAACAAATTAACTCACTGAAGCAGAACAAATTACAGCCTGAGTTTTGAACTTCATCATCAAAAGATTGTCAAAGGAAGCAGATCCAACTCTTCGTACTGTGTTATGATCTAATAACAATAAAAAAAGTCCTTATTCAATACCTACGCTGCAGTCAGAAAGTGCAAAGCTCTGCATCACACCATGCAGGCGCTTTTGATCATTTGGATTTTGCTTTCTGAAAATGTCGGGAAAAGTCTTTTTCAAACAAAAGCGACTTTCTACTTCAGTGTCCCCCAAACAGGTTTATAGCTCATGCGTGCATATCTGATCACAATCACACACACAGATGGCACCTTTATTTGTCTTTTGCTTTGTAAAATATCTATGAGGTTTTTGCAAGAAATGCCTGCGAATCAGGATTCAAAATAGGTCATGTTCTCTTTCTTTCCAGTCTTTGACTGCTTATGACTGCAATCTCTTGAATAAGATGAAGGCCTTGCAGTGTTGTGTTTGAGTACTAGAGGATGAACAATACAGGATACTGAAACAAAGGCAGTGCACGAGACAACACAGAATAAGAGTAAGTAGAGCAATTTTGAAAAAGCCATTAAACACGAGGCATCTTAGATTTATTTTGTCATTGTGTTGTTTATAATTATACAAAATAAACCATGCCACAAATCTTTTCTTACTCATTCTACAGGCTGCGAGGAGTGTTTTTTTCTGTGTTTTTCTGTGCCTCTTATTGTCAGCCCCTGTCTTTCTCTTTTTCTGTATTTGGTTGCTGTGTGCAGTGTGCATGATCGCGACTAGCAGTGTTATAAACGGACAAATAACACAAAAGATGAAAAAGCAAAGAGGGAGCAATCAGTGAGCCAAAGAGCAGGGCAGAGTGTCTCATTGATAAAAGACTTCCAGAGCAGAACACCACCTGTGACTCATCGCCTCGCTTTGCCAGAAACTCCACTCAAAGAGAAAAGGATGAGAAAGTCATTCCCACGTTTACCGGAGCAAGAAAGGTCAGGTGTTACAGACAATAGTACCCAAGAAGCTTTGTCACCAGAGCAACGTTTTCATTTAACTCCTCCACCTTTCACCACCAAAGGAGGAAAGACTTTCACAACTGTGCTTGAAAAAACTGTGATATTACTTTGCATCACTATTTTTCTGAATCTCTTTAGCACCACATGACAGCACATGATGGCCACAAATAATCTGCCAACACAAGCAACATTATTCCATGCTGGCGTTGCCTTTAACTGTCATATTCAAAAATGAAATATTGATATTGAATTTATTTTATTCATAAACTAACACTCCAGCTGACTCGCAGGCTGTGTTTCACCTGGAGCAAAACTGACCTGAAGTCAGAAATGTAAATCACAGTAATAAAGTAAACAGTAAAACTGATAAACAAAGATACCAAAAGACAAAACTAATAAAACGAAATACGAAATAACAAGAATGCACAGATGATGGCAAGATTCTTTCACTTATTATTGAGCAGTGTTGTAGAGTCACATTAACGCTTCTCCACATGTGCAATAAAAGTAAAGGATGCATTTATCTGGAAGTTGTTTTTGTTTCTCTATGGATGTCATGATTGCATTCTCATGAATAGAATAGTGATAATAGTGGCAACCACGACTTTTCAAAGTGAAAACTTGATATTGTGACAGCACCAAAGGCTTATGTGGCGTATGAAAATGAGCGTACATATAAAAGTGCAAGTTTAAACTAATGAATAGTTGAATTAAATTATTTTCTTTTCAAATATTTTTTATTCCCTAATTTCCCTCCATTTGATCACCCTGGGCGTCGCTCCCTCTGCCAACCCCGGGAGGGCTCAAGCCTCCTTCTTCAGGGTTTATACAGCAATCCTTATGTTAAATTTAATACCAATGTAATACCTTTTTCACTACCTTCAGATTTTTTTAAAAAAACTGTCACAACATTAAGTGTTAATCACGGACCTTTTAACATTAATACAGATTTTGAACTATAGAACACTATACAGAACAGATTTATAGACTCATTGATGTTGACCAGATGTTTCACATTTATTTCACTTTGTGAATGACAATAAAATAGACTGATTAAATGTAAAAGGTAAAAAATAATACCAATTTAAAAAAAAATAATACTTCTGACAGTGAATTTAACACTTTTAATGGCCTTAAATTTGGCAATTTTCATTTATCACTTTTTAATACTTTTTAAAACCCCGCGGAAACCCTGTTCTTACTTGAGGAGTGAGTGGGCCCTTCTTTTCAACCAACAGGGGCTTCCCTGGCCAGACGTAGCGCGTGGAAGGATCACGTCATTCCAGCCAGGTAGCTCCCATTTGCTATCCAAGGGAACACAGGGAGAACATGCAAACTCCACACAGAAAGGACCTTTCGCCAACCCCACCCAGGTTATGGGTGCTGAGGACATGAGGGAGTAAACACGCCCTCAGCACCCACAGAGTCCCCGACGAGAACCCAGGACCTTCCAGCTGTGAGGCGGCTGCACTACCAGCTGCGCCACCCTGCCCCTGAATTAAATTCATTTCTGATTGGAGTGACAGCTGGCTGAAGTTTGGATGACTTTTATTATTACATTTGGTTTAACTGGTCTTAAGAGAGGCTCACACAGCAATGTTGTTTGGGTAGATTTCAGTAACAATAATAGTCTGGGCATCCTCGCTTCTAAGATCATAAAATGTTGATAAAATCTAAGATCTTTTCACAGATGGACTTTGCCTGACACAGACCTTTTTAATGTGCAAATCAGGACAGCCCAGGAGAAGCCACACTGAGGGGATCTTGCAGATTTCATACCTCGGCATAATGTGTCAATGATAATCTGCCTCATGTCAAGATGTTGTGAAATAAGGCTCCCAGCTAAAACCTGCAAATGTTGTTTTACGAGTCAAATCCTTATTTCAAAAGGAAGATCCTATGCTTGTGTTTTGTGTATTTGGCTGCATTATTCCCACTTTTCACACTTTACTACACCACTAATTGTCCGTGTTATGGAAATCACATCAGTCATGCTTCTAACAAAGACATGTTTTGTAATAGACATATTCCACCAGCTTGTCTGCGTTTTGTCCTCACAATCAATGTGGTTTTAACTCTGAAAGATCACATTGAATAAGTGCCACATGAGTATAATGGATTATAAACAACACAGCACCCACATCCAGTATGTGAATGGTAGAAATATTCCTCTATATCCAACAGTGAAGGAGCCGACTGTAACGTTACAGCAGCTGGAAGCAAACTGAAATACATTTTTCACTCACTTATTCTCGGCAGCAGCACACTAACCTGCCATCAGCGATCGCACACTTCCAATTAAGAGTCATTAATCTGCCAGCCCATAAAATATCATGTGTATTGGTTGCATAAAACACACCTCCCACAGATCCTCCTCCAGCTTCAGGCACTTACTGTGAGTATTGGCTTTATTTTCTTTTTTTTTTACCTCCTTCGTGCGTTTGTGTGCATTTATATGTGTGCGTATATGTGGTGTTATGGGCATCTGAAGACTTATTAAGTCAGATTTATATCTCTTTCACCTTTCTCTCTCCTCAGGGCATCCTGCAGTCCATTTTTTTTCTTAATGTATTTACTCATGCTTTTCTCCCCATCAGCCTTTAAAATCTACTATTTTTCTCCTTCTCTCTGCCGAAACTCACAAGCAATTTACTTTTCCAATTTGCATCGTTCTGCTACTTTCTCTCGCAGGGTTGTCACAACGGGAGAGTGTGTTGAATTAATCCTCGAACAAATGTTACTTGACCATGCAAGATATGTTTATGTCAGTTTCAGTTTTCATGTTCAGTGTAGTCGACACAAAAAAGGAGCCAGCACTGGTGACTTACAGTAAAAAAACAACAGAAAACGAACTGTGTTTAGTGTGTTGAGTCATACCATACATAATGGTCCATATATTCTACTTAATTTATGGAGATACTGAACTGTTTTCATCTTTATTTTTGTATCTCTGCCTCTGTTGCTCTCTTACCAACTCTTCATCCATTAAACATAGACTTTAACCTCCACCTACAGACATCAGTCTCTTTCTCTACCTGGCAAGCTCTCACCCACATGCAAGCCCACCCATGCACTCGCTGACATGATTCCAGCATCAACAACCACTTAAGAGTCCACGAAAAAGGAGGTGGAGAGCTTACTTCACTTTTTAAAAAGAAACTTTAAAAATACATGACACAAAGCACTGGCGCAGCACAAGCTGATGTCTGCCTCTTAAGATGAGCTCTGGCGGTGTTAGTTTCATTTGCAAATGAAATTACTTTCATAAATAAGAGCTGTAGGTGTGTAGTCATAGCAACGTAACACTTCGCTTAGAGAGAATACTTTTGTCTCTCCGGCACTGATGTTTCTCTCCTTATTTTGTTCTGAAAGTTTTCTTGTTTCCACATGTGAAATGAAAGTAGCCCCTATTAACATAATTACAAATCATCTGGATCACGTCATCTTAAAATTAGATTGATACAGAGTTACAGTCGCACATTACATGTCACACTGTAATTAATTAAACAAAAACTATGACAGACTATAGAAGCAGTGTAAGAAAAAAAAGCTCTCTGATTCAGTTACTTATAGATCCACCTTCAGCAGTGATAACTGGGAGCAGAGCCGTCTGGGAGATTTGCGAGGCCCTGTGCGAAATGGCTGGGGGGCCCAAAATGTTTGTGTTTTCGGGTCGGATCGGGTGTCTATATGCGCATTTTAACTCTCCAATTATCAAAATACTGGATACCTTCCCCTGCCTCATCATCATCTCTTGCCTCGACGCGGGGGGGCCCCACGGCTGCTTGAGACCCGGTCGGATCGGTGATTTTTGTAACAAATTTATCAACCGAGCCTTTCAGAGAGGCATTAAACTCTTCCATTTTCTTTAGTTTTTTCTTTTTTCATTCCCTGATGGAAATTTCCTGAATCTGTCTCGTTCTCTCGACATTGTGTGACAGTTTGTTCCAACTCCACCCGTCTGGATCAGAGCAGCTTGTGTCTGCGCTTGGTCAGTCACGCGCATCATTGCACATATATTTATTGATATGCACAGACTAGTACACATTTAGGTCTATAATGGAACGTGACTGTTGATATTTATAAGGGAAAAAACGAAAAAAAACAACAAAAAAAATGTTTTTGAAAAAAAAATAAAAATAAAAATCGGCCCATAGCGCGAGGCCCCTTGGGGCGCGAGGCCCCGTGCGGTTGCACGGTCCGCACACCCCTTGCGGCGGCCCTGACTGGGAGTAATCATTTTCTCTATGATATTAACAGTGTTTCATATTATGCATATTATAGAGGAATTCTGGCCCAGGTTTGCAGATGTTCATTTCTGCCCGCCTCTCTCAAGGTCCTCCCAGAGCATTTCAGTCAGTTTCATGCCTGAACATCTAATTGGGCCATTGCAACACCTTGATTCTTTTTTTTTGTTTACCATTCTGTTGCAGAGTTTCTGCTGTGCTCGGCATCACTGTCTTGTTGCTCGACCCAATTTCAGTTGACAGACGGGCAAATTCTCAATTGACTCAAGAAAGCTTTTTAAAACAGGGGCGTTCATGGTCAGGTCTATGTCTGAAAATGGCCCAGGCACTTTGACTGAAAGTTACATTAACCCCAAATCAGCATTGCCCACCTCCATACTTCACACTTAGTGGATGCAAATTTGCAAGCCTAAGCCATGCTGACAATTGTTTTTTGTTTGTGAGACAGGAGGATTTCTCAGCAACCTTTCTAAATAGCTCATATGTTACACACTTTTCTTACTGCAATAAACTTTAACTTATTACTAAACACATTTATATTTAGTATTTTATTTATCCCCAAAAGGGAATTATTATTGTTATTACCGTATTTTCTGGACTATAAGCCGCACCCGCTCTATTTTTTTTTAAAAATAATAAAAAAAAGATATACAAGCCGCACCTGTATATAAGCCGCATCCGCTCTATTTAAAAAAAAAGATATGCAAGCCGCAGATATTGATGTTGTTAGATTAGATATTTACTACATGTACAGAAGGATTTTGAACTGTAAATGATGTACATGTTTGTACCTAAATAGATCTTTCCTAACAGTGTCTTTTAACACGGCAGCAACTTTGCTGATTAAAACGGGACAGAACCAAGAGAAAATAACCAGTATTTATTTATCTATTTATCTGTTTGAAATCTGCTTCTACCTACTTCTATCTGCTAAAGAAGAAGTAGTGTATTCTTCTTTGCATTTATTTTGTCTTAGTTTTGATTGTAATACCGGTTAGAGCGCCCCGAGCGGTGGAAGAAAAATCCACAGAATAGCTGCACCTTTGTATAAGCCGCATGGTTCAAAACCTATGAAAAAAGTAGCGGCTTATAGTCCAGAAAATACGGTATTAATTATTATTGTTATTATTCAAAGAAATGTCAAAAAAGAAAGACATTTCAGTTCAAACAACCTCAATCAGACTTGGTGAAATTATATTTAACTGATGGTTAAATGAGTCTTTAGTCTTACACACCAAAATGAGGGCCTTACAGTGTAGGTCCTTGTATTTATGTTCATTTGGAAATGTCACACAGCATTTTAAAGGCTGACTGGAACTGATAGGCACTTTAATACCTGCTGGAACGAGGTGCAGTGCTGACACAGAAACTGACGAAGCCTTTAACTAAGCCAAGCTCGGTATCGTCCAGCATCGCTGAAGGCTTAAATTGGCTTTTAATTGCAATCAATGACATGTCATATATCCCTATGGTCGAGCCACAGTATCCATGAACCGCGGTGGTACGGTTTATGAGAATCGAAAATTGCAGTTTTTCTCCAGTTCTAGTCCTCAATGTTTCCCTACTCCACCTCTCATAAACAAGCTAATGATAAAACAAAATAAACACCTGAAAGAAATGCTTCCACATGAGCGAAAGCACTAAAGAGCTATTTATGAGTTCAAAGATATAGTTTTTTTGTCCTTATTGTGAAAGGAGACCACCAGCACTTCAAGAGTCAGACTATTGCAGGAACAGATGTTGTTTTTCTGTTCTTTTTTTTCCTCTCTCTCACTCTCTCTAAATGCCTTTTTGGCACAGACAAAGTCAAACTCAGTCATTTCTGGATCACATTGTGGGAGTCAGTGATTTTGCAAAAAGAGGCACATACGGCATTTATTCTGTTGGGCATCTGCACCTCCATCAAGCTGCATAAGCCCCTACTGATACCCTCTGGCAGGGAGGGGACAGGCAGCAGGTGCAGCATGACGTCCAGCTCTGGTGATCCGTCCACGACGGCTGGCAGGGTGGCCTGCCCGGGTGAGAGACGCCGTGTTCAAGGGACGCTTCCTTCCTCCTTAAGCAGCCTTGAGCAACACATTGAATTCCCGCTAACTCCACAGATGCTAAAGGAAAAGGCTAATTTTTCTACAGATGGTGATGAATGGCGTAATTATCTGGCCTCTAACTTCAATAATATGCAAATCCCATATTAGTCTGGGGATATTAATATGAATCAATGAAAATACACAGTATTTCAGAGTTGTCTAAGTGTCTGCACCGTTCCGTTTTATCCTCTAATGACTGCGTGAAGAGGTGAAATAAATCAATAAATCACCTATTGAGAAGCACTGTTATCAAATGGCAAGTTTCAGACAAAAAAAACAAGGAAAACAGCAGAATAGTTCACAGTTTAGGTAAAGCTAAAAATGTGGTAGTGTTACATAACATCAAACAGAGAAAACCACTGGCGTTAGACCCAGATGCTGCACTAGAGATAGAGCTCAGTGTGCCTGACAACCATATGGGACAGATGCCACTGCACCAGATCAAAGAGGGACTCTTTGTGCATCTGTGTTTAGATGTGTGTATGAGCTTTTCCATCTATCTTTATGAGGACCAGGTAGAGATTTAGAACATCAGAGTGAGTGATTTTGGCCCATCCTCGTTTTCTAACACTATTTCAGATCTAGTTAAGTATTAGGACTTGGTTTTAGCCTGAATTAGGTTTTGGTCAAGGGTTTGAGTAAGAGTTTTGTTTAAATACATGGGATGATTGAGGCTCGAGTAAATCTCTTTAAAGGAGCTGTATGTAAGAGCAATAATAAAACGAATCATAAAATGACCCCGATATGTCAACAGACATTTAAAAATCATGTTCATTTCAAATACTTATGTCACTGACAACAGCACTCAAGCCAGGATATTCCAGTTTAAAAAGAGGAGTTGCAGCCCTCAACTGATGTTTATGTTGAAGCTCCACCCTCCACCTATCTCCCAATCACCAAGTCAGTATTGTTTCTGAAGCTCCACCCTCCACCTATCTCCCAATCACCAAGTCAGTATTGTTTCTGAAGCTCCACCCTCCACCTATCTCCCAATCACCAAGTCAGTATTGTTTCTGAAGCTCCACCCTCCACCTATCTCCCAATCACCAAGTCAGTATTGTTTCTGAAGCTCCACCCTCCACCTATCTCCCAATCACCAAGTCAGTATTGTTTCTGAAGCTCCACCCTCCACCTATCTCCCAATCACCAAGTCAGTATTGTTTCTGAAGCTCCACCCTCCACCTATCTCCCAATCACCAAGTCAGTATTGTTTCTGAAGCTCCACCCTCCACCTATCTCCCAATCACCAAGTCAGTATTGTTTCTGAAGCTCCACCCTCCACCTATCTCCCAATCACCAAGTCAGTATTGTTTCTGAAGCTCCACCCTCCACCTATCTCCCAATCACCAAGTCAGTATTGTTTCTGAAGCTCCACCCTCCACCTATCTCCCAATCACCAAGTCAGTATTGTTTCTGAAGCTCCACCCTCCACCTATCTCCCAATCACCAAGTCAGTATTGTTTCGGCATCAGGGTTGCCAGCTCGGCTCTAATTATGGCAGCCATGGCAGCCTACGTTCCTGCTGCATTCTGCAGCCTACCTGGCAACCTCTGGTCGGGGGGAGGAGGGGGAGGGTACACGCCGCTCAACAATATTTTGAAAGTGACTGCAGTACCAGTTTTGGACATTTCTTACAGACGGCTCCTTTAAGTATTAGGAACTTGGTTTTAGCCTGAATTAGGTTTTGGTCAAGGGTTTGAGTAAGAGTTTTGTTTAAATACATGGGATGATTGAGGCTCGAGTAAATATCTTAGAAATTAATATGAAGGCATGTATATAATCTGTGTGCATGTTTATGCCTAAGTACATGAAATGATCTTTTCCCCTTTATTAAAAGGAAGATAGGAGCAGTTATGTAGACAGTCCAGGTCAGTCCTCGAAAAGAGACACACCAAGGGCACAAGAGAGAAGAAGTGAAAGAATACGGTGTCATGACAGGACGGTATTATATTTAAAAACTTGAATATCTTATTACTATCACTAAATGCAAAAGACAATTCTAGATATTTTTGCATTATGTATCAAGTACAGTGTTGTTTGAAAGTTTGTGAACCTTTTAAAATTCTTTATTTTTAATGTTACCTACCCAGACGATGCAACCTCAGATCCCCGCTGGCCTTGTCTCTGTGGTATTTGCCAAGAGGGACAAAATAAACTGATCAGTGTAATCTGAAGTTCAAGAGTAGAGCAGATGAGACACTCGTGAAATAGAGCATTGCGTGTCTAACTCAAAGCCCACAGGCCAAAAACAACCCACCACCTCGTTTTATCTGGCCTGTGAGAGCTCACTGAGAAATACACTTATAATACAACCACCAGATGTCTGTGTCTCAAAAGCCCACATTCCTACAGTTTTCTAAACAAGCAACACAAAAAAGAGGAAAAAAATGAAAGAGAGATGCAAAGAGAAATGTTTTGTTGCATATGAACACAAGCCGGCATGTCCTCTTTGCAACGGGACAGTGGCAGTGACCAATGAACACATTTTATTTCAGCAATCAACTCCAAACATGGAGCTAAGCATGCTAACAAAAGCAAAAAAAAAAAGGTCCAAAAGTATGAAAGCTTCCTGCATTCTCATCAGATGGTGTTTCCAAAACTTATATTAAAATTGCATCTCAAAGCAGTGCGTGCTGAAGTATGTGAGCAGCTGTGTGCTGAGGAGGACCAGACCTTTGATACGAACCTCTATCACAGCGTGAATCAGAGAACTAGCACGCAGTCTGATACACAGCTGGCTGAGGACGCCTCAAGTTGTGAGGGGATTTTATTAGCTGAAGACAAAAGCATCCACACTTCTAAGACACAAAATCTTGCTGAAAGGGATGTAAAAGTCAACGTGTGTTTGGATGCAAAAGCTTGTGTGGGTTTTTTTTGTTTTTTTTTTAACAAACAAAATTTCAAAAAGATTTACAACAATTGGTCCGTGTATCTTTTGGTCATTGGATTTTTCCATCATGAGTGGGAATCAAAAAACAAAAAACGATTGGTTTATTTGATTTTCCTTTTAAAACAAAAAACAAATATTGAATTACACTGCATTTTTTCTTTTTCTGTGTTAATATGATTTAACAAAGATTCAAAATACGCTTTTATTTTCGTTTTCTATTTCATATAAGAAAAATGAAATTACTAGTCAACAGGAACGAAAAAACGAACCAAAAACAACCTTTATTCATATTCAGTGCAGTGTTTGGCGGGTGTGCTTGTGAGAACTGGGGTCCCTGGAGGTCCTGGAGAGCCAATGTCCCCGTAGCGCGAGGTGTCCCCGGCGAGCTGCAGTGTTTGGCGGGCTGTCTGTGAGTGTCCTGGGGTCCCTGGAGGTCCTGGAGAGCACAAGTCCCCGTACCGGGAGCTGTCCCCGGTCCTGGCCGGGATCAGTGCAGTGTTTGGCCGGTGTGCTTGTGAGAACTGGGGTCCCTGGAGGTCCAGGAGGCAAAGGGAAAGCCCAAGTAGCCTACCCCCCGTACCGGGACGTGGTCCCGGTCTTGGCCGGGAGCAGTGCAGCGTTTGGCGGGCTGGGTGTGAGTGTCTGGGGTCTCTGGGTGCCTGGGTCGGGTCCCGGGACTCGTGGGTCCCTGGGTCCCGGCGGCGGGGCTCCGTGGGGGGACACCTGGGGCGGACGGGTCGACTCGGTCCCGCTACCGAGAGGGAGGCGCTGCCAGCCCCCAGGTGGTCGGGGGGAGCAGCGCCGCAGAGGCGGGCCCGAAGGAAGCCGAAAGCCGGCCAAAGTGTCTGAAAATCGGGCGAAAGTGGCCAGGACCCAGGGACCCACGAGTCCCGGGACCCGACCCAGGGACCCACGAGTCCCGGGACCCGACCCAGGGACCCACGAGTCCCGGGACCCGACCCAGGGACCCACGAGTCCCGGGACCCGACCCAGGGACCCACGAGTCCCGGGACCCGACCCAGGGACCCACGAGTCCCGGGACCCGACCCAGGGACCTACGAGTCCCGGGACCCGACCCAGGGACCCAGGGACCCCAGTTCTCACAAGCACACCGGCCAAACACTGCACTGATCGGACCGGGGACAGCTCCCGGTACGGGGACTCGTGCTCTCCAGGACCTCCAGGGACCCCAGGACACTCACAGACAGCCCGCCAAACACTGCAGCTCGCCGGGGACACCTCGCGCTACGGGGACATTGGCTCTCCAGGACCTCCAGGGACCCCAGTTCTCACAAGCACACCCACCACTGCACTGAATATGAATAAACGGTTGTTTTTGGTTCGTTTTTTCCTTCCTGTTGACTAGTAATTTCATTTTTCTTATATGAAATAGAAAACGAAAATAAAAGCGTATTTTGAATCTTTGTTAAATCATATTAACACAGAAAAAGAAAAAATGCAGTGTAATTCAATATTTGTTTTTTGTTTTAAAAGGAAAATCAAATAAACCAATCGTTTTTTGTTTTTTGATTCCCACTCATGATGGAAAAATCCAATGACCAAAAGATACACGGACCACAATTGCACATTAATTTTGTCTTGGTTATTCTAGACTTCTTACAATTAATAATCTATATCTACATTTACCAGCTATGTGGAAAGGGAGTTACACCTTTATAAAGCTTTGTAACTACTCTTAGGGCCCGATTTACTAAGATCCTAAATAAAGAGTACTAAATTGCGTGTGCACTGAAAAAGTTTGCGCGTGCTGTTTGCGTGTGGTTTGCAGATGATCAACTAAGATTGCGTGCGCAATTGATAACAGGTGCAAACAGCAGTATTTAAATGAGGTGTTGCGCGTCTTAAGGTTTGCGAGCGCAAACTCTGCGCCATGGAGAGTCTGGAAAGCACAGTCACAAGTCACAAGCGCAAAATGAAATTTGACGAGTTGGAGTTAGAGATATTAGTGGAAGAGGCAAATAAACACATTCATGAACTACAGCAAATAAATTTAAACATTACCAAAAGAAACGCAATATCGGAGAAAACCTGCGATAGAATAAATGCAGTTGGTAACACAAAAAACGGAAAAACGTCGGGTTTTTCATATTTCAATTTTAGGCACAGATCAAAAATACGAAATAGAAAAACGGGCCACAGGACTGAATTTGATTTGAATATTTAATTGGTCGGGTTTGCGTGACCCGGCGGTGCTCTGCATGATCTGAGGAGAAAAAGACAATCAGACACAGAGCTGGAGAGCGCTTTGATTCATCTATTTATGAGTTAAGTTTTTATTCAGATGTCCACAGTATATTGCAAATATTATATATTATATAGCAAACACTGACAGTAAATGTGTGACAGACGGGACCATCATATGGCAAGAAGAGAAGAGAAGTGTTCAGAACAGCGCACAGAGCGCACACTAAAGGCTGATTTATGGTTCCGCGTCACACCAACGCAGAACCGACGGCGTAGGGTACGCGGCGACGCACAGCCCACCGCGACCCTACGCGCCGGCTACGCCGTCGATTTAACGTGGAACCATAATTCAGGCGAAGCTGCAGTCTGTCTGCGCTGATCCTGACACAGCGGGTCGGAGCGGATTTGGTCATGATGTTTAACCTGTGTTTTGTGATTAATAAGCACAGGTTTTAATTAAATGTAATTTACGAAGGATGATTTCACGTTCAATAAGATAAATAATCAATAAAATATAAAGTTTTGCACAAAGGCTTGGCCTGCTTGTGGGCGAGTGGAGGGGGGCACAATAAGAGAAGGTGGCAAGAAGGCGAAGAACTAAAGAAAAAGTGGCCTTTAAAAAAACTTAATAAAACTAATAAAACCATTTTTAAAATAGCATGCAGCAGAATAAAGACTCTCTCTCTGCGTATTCTTTGATTTTGGATGTCGCCTCCTTGCCACAATAACAGCAGCAGCAGATTAGCACCTTCCTTTCGAACGTATTAAATACAGACGCAATCACAATACGCGCAATTACTTTCAGGCTTGGTAAATCTCATTGCGCGAAACCAATTTGCATCTTCCCCTCCTAGTATTTAGCGATTTCTGGCGGGTACGCCCCATATTGATTATTCATCAGGGCAAAAGTACTAACTGAATTGCGTGTGCAATTTTGCGCATTTCAGAGACGCAATCCTCTTTGCACGCTGTTAGTAGATCAGCTCGCACATTGGTTTGCGGGTGATGTCAAGTTTGCACAGGTTTTTACACACGCAAACCTTTAGTAAATCAGGCCCTTAATGTACAGCTGGCGCATTGAGGATTACTTGCTGATAAGTTTAAAATGAAATTATTTGTCAAACAGGGGATAAACGAATCACCAAGCCAGCAATCAACGAGATTGATTAAATTAACACAGATAATTAATCTTTATCTACAATATCTTAATAAACCTGGATAGCTTTAGGCAGCTTTGTAGCCCAACACTTGCACACAGATTTTAATAACCAGTGATATTCCAGCTGTTCAGAGGGAAACCACCACTTCATTCATCACTGTAAAATTGCCTTCCAAATGACCAAGGACATTTAAGTGGACTATTAACTGTTAATTGAGTGTTAAATGTAATTTCAGTCACTGCCAAAATATGAAACCAATATTCACCAGCCTTTCATTTTACTATTAACTATTAACTTTATTTAAAAAAACATTGAAAAGAAGGATGATTTCCTTATATTATATTAATGAGTGGCTTGATGTTGATTTGGGTATTTATTTATTTAATTGGTGATTTGCTTTGATTTTTTAAGGATGAAGGTAACATGTAGACTGCACCTTTATTTTAAAAATCTTTCATTTTTTGAGGAATGTTTGTTATCCCTACAGAGGCAATTTGTTTTACGGGCAGTCTTTCTCTTACTTTTTGCTTTTATTTTATTAATTTAATTAATCTTTTTGAGGGTAGGCAAATAATAAGCTTTGCTTCAGCCTACCCCTTTTTCGGTCTAGATGTTATTTGTTTATTTGTATACTGGAAACTTTTTTGTTATGTTATCTTTGAACAATTGAACGTTTTCTTGTTGTCAGTTTTACTCTTGGTTTTTTATTTATTTTTTTTATGTCCATGACCGAAAATAAACTAAACAAACTATTCTGGAGTCACCAGTTGTTTGGGATTCACTAGTTTTGCTGGAAATAAATACTCATGTTTAAGTGCTACAGAGCGATGTCCTTTGTGTTGTTAAGTGTTGAAGATCTGTGTGTAACTGACTCTCAGGATGGAGGAGATTTGTGTGGATGCGCTGAGATGCGGCTGCAAACACACAGCAGGCTCTCAGTGTTCATTTGCGGGAGATTTGTGGCTCCTGCACATGGCGGGGAAACCCCCTCTGCCTCCCAGCTTTCACCTTCCAGAGGACTGAAGGAGATTAAGTGTCAGTGAAGCACCGTGCTGAATTAAATGTCTTCGCTGTGTCTGTGGCACTTCCCCCTGTCTTCTTCCTAGACTCCTTGAGCGCAAACACCCCCTCCAAACACACACACACACACACACACACACACACACACACACACACACACACTCCTTCCACCACCTGTGCTTGTCTGACCACTGATTACTTTTTCTCGCTCAGATGCCTCTTTCAGCACAAAAACCAATTGTTTTGGTGGGTTATTAAAGGTAAAGTGTTGCTTGTCTAGAGCAGCCTGGGTTTCATATCCTGAAACAAAGGTAACAGATTTAGTCTTTTAGATAAAACATGACTCTGAGAAGGTGTGGACATTTAGTTATCCTTTTTCTCCATGCTGAAAGTACTAAAAATATCTGTAACACAGTTGTGCAAGAGCTTGTACCCCCTTTTTTAATCCTGCTTTATCTTTTCAAATGAGATCATGTGCAAAATAAAAAAAATCACGTGAACAATACTAAATACCCTCATGATTTAGTAGTGGGCAAGGAGCAAATCCTGATAGATGCACTGTATATTAAAAAGATATCAAGCTCTTTCGCTCAGTTTAGCCTGCTCCTGAATAAAAAAAGACTGAGACAGAATCCCTTTCTTCTTATAATAACCTGTAAGAGTCAGCAGCGTTGAGTGGACGGGCTGACCCAGTAACTCAGAGGGGTTTAAGTTAACGCACCATAGGCCCGATTTACTAAGATCCTAAATAAAGAGTACTAAATTGCGTGTGTACTGAAAAAGTTTGCACGTGCTGTTGTTTGTGTGTTTTGCAGGTGATCAACTAAGATTGCGTGCGCAATTGATCACAGGTGCAAACAGCAGTATTTAAATGAAACTTTGCGCCATGGAGAGTCTGGATGGAAAGCAGGATATAGTCGCAAGCGCAAAATGAAATTTGACGAGTTGGAGTTAGAGATATTAGTGGAAGAGGCAAATTGTTTGTGCCGTATTCAGCACCCCTGCCGTGAAAAGCACCCCCTCGTATATTCAATGATAAGTAGACCAAGAAAAAAAACAACACACTGACACTTCAATATATTTATATATACACACTCACACAAACACATACTTAGGAGTTTATATTATATATATTTACAAATATTATGGAAGACAACACAGTAAGCAGGCTATTAATTAATGACATCAATAACCATTTACCCGATTTTTGTTATCTGTGACTGTGATTGTGGGAAAGTATGACTATTGTGGAATCCATGAGCGCATTTAAACATGAATCATTAACACAAAACTGGACGCTAAACAGAACGTGACACGGAATGAGAATATCATTTTTGTCATTGTGTTGTACGTTGTCATTTGTAGTAAATTAAAACATGAGCATTTAGTCCTTTTTGACATTTACTTGTGAATAAGAGATCTGTGGGTAATATATGTCGACAAGGGGGTGCTTTTCACGGCAGGGGTGCTGAATACGGCACAACACCTGCTGGGGTATGACACGCTAGAGCCAACTGCAGAACAGGCGCACAATAGAAAACACTTTTTTCTCCATGAAAACACGTGATTTATTTATTATCACAAATAAAACAATGAATGTGCCTCCTGTGGCAACCTTTTGCTGAATAATACTCGATTTAACATTCAAATAAAATATTTCTCCTTTTGCATGTGGAGAATCCTCACCACAAGTTGAGCCATCCCCACCCCAGTCCTCAAATCAGGCACCAACAAGCATCGGTGCGTAATGCTGGGCAGATTAGCACCTTCCTTTCGAACGTATTAAATACAGACGCAATCACAATCCCCGCAAAAACTTTCAGGCTTGGTAAATCTCATTGCGCGTCAGCGTGGTAAATGGACATATTTGCATTTTCCCCTCCCAGTATTTAGCGATTTCTGGCGGGTACGCCCCATATTGATTATTCATCAGGGCAAAAGTACTAAATGAATAGCGTGTGCTATTTTGCTCTTTTGAGAGGCGCAGTCCTCTTTGCACGCTGTTAGTAGATCAGCTGGCACTTTGGTTTGCGGGTGATGTCAAGTTTGCACACGTTTTTTACGCACGCAAACCTTTAGTAAATCAGGCCCCATGTGTTCTGCTGTGACTCAGACCAAACACATGTGAAATGGTTTGTTTTAATTAGTGGATTCTGCCCTTTGACTGAAAACTATTGTTGTCTTGTTGCATTACCCAGTTTTGACCAAGCTTTAGTTGTTGGACAGATGGCCTCACATTTGTTTTTCCTTGCCACTGTTTGGCTTAAGGTTTTTCTCCCACTAGGGGAGTTTGTACCTGCCATTGTTTATGTTTATGTAATAATTGTCCCCAGAATACTTTGGTATGCAGAATAGTCCACCAGTCATTCGGAACATTTACATGCACTAAGAGAAAGTCGATTATTGCCTTAGTCTGGCTGTTATAGAAGTTTTAAAAGTCATGATAATGCGGTTATGAATCGAGCTATCACGGCATGTATACACAAACCACTTAGCCAAGCTATTGACCGGCCTGGGACTCCCCCTTCCGGAAGTGGCGACACCACAAAGGCGGGACATTCACGTATGACAACAACACAGTAGCAGAAGAAGAAGAGGGATGTGGAACAACGAAGAACAAGAACAAAGAAGAAGACGACAACAACGAAGAAGACATGGCAAAGAGTGGTCGTCCTTCAAATTGTTCCAACTATCCAGAAGTATGCCAATGCAAAAAGAGCGTGTAGTGTGTAGCGCCACCTAGAGCACCTCACTCAATAATTCAGCGCACGTATACTGGGATTCCTCGGGAACTAATTTAGATGTGGATGTAGCCGTACTGACCGACTGCAACTTGCCCCAGTCCCATGTCTGTAAAACACCAAATCGTCAGCCTTCCACTTCCGTGCTAGATAGTATGAGGTGTTCATGCTGAAACGTAATTCCGTGTTTTGTTTTATTTACTTGTTTACTGTTTTTTTTGTTTGTTGGTTTTGTTTTTGTTTGTCTTGCCAAACATGGCTTTGCACACTAACACCGTGTCCTCACTGCATGCGACGCGAGCGAGCGTCAGCGACAAAAACAATTCCATTGCTTTATTTTCTATTGGACTGTCCAAACTGGCCGCTAGCGACGCGGCGCGCCGTTTTGAGCTTAACATCTGTCGGACGCCCTGCTTCTATTTTCTTCCTGTCGCTCGCGTTGAAAGCGCTGTAGGAAACAGTCATTTCAATACAAGAACCTCAATAAAGTGGCAGCTGGCTGGAGGGAGATCGCCAGGGAGCTGGAAGGTTCTGATAAGATAATAAGATATAATAATAAGATAATATATAATAATAATATAATAATAGGATAATATTTCTTTATGCCAGTTTTATTGAGGTTCTTGTAGTGAAATGAGGAGGTATCATAGAGATAACTTCTCATTACAACTAACTGGATCAGCCGTTCCTCATCCATGACCGTTTCCTACAGCGCTTTCAACCGGCTTTCAACGCGAGCGGCAGGAAGAAAATAGAAGAACATTTAAATATCACAATATCAAGCTTGTTTTCTGTTTAGAGAGTACAAACATAGGAAGATTACAAGTACTCACCCATCTTTTACTTGTCTCTTTACTCTTTTAGGAGTTATTTTAGGAGTTTCTTTCAGGAGGTCACGGGCGGGTAGTGTGGTGAATAAAGGCTGATTTATGGCGTAAAATCGACGGCGTAGGGTACGCGGCGACGCACACCCTTCGGTGTGTGTCGCCGAGTACCCTACGCCGGTCTGCGTTGGTGTAACGCGGAACCATAAATCAGCCTTTTAAAAAGCGAGTTTCAGCTGTCAATCAAAATAACGCTTTCATCATATACATACACACACACACACATAGATATACACACTGGCTTGTTCACCTGCATGCTGGCTCTCTAGTTTTTGGGTTTAGGTAGCGGTAGCGATAGCTTAGCTCAGACTGCGATCAGATCTCAAGATTTAGGTCGACTGCTGTTCGTGTTTTGGTTGGCTCCGTGCCGGTTTCGTGCTTTGTTTGTGGTTTTTTGTTGCAGATTTCCAGTGCTTGACGTGTGTCTCCGTGTGTTCCTGCTTCCTGGATTGGCAGTGGATGTCGTCACCCCCCCCCCCCAAAAAAAAAAAAAAAAAAAAACACTGGGTTTGTATGTGTATATTTATGTATGTGTACGCATATGTGTGCGTATATATATGTATATATTACATACAGTAATAATGCACATATATACACTTTTGGTTTCTACCGTCATGGTATCAATCAATAATATGTGTGCAGACAAGGTAAAAAAAAAAAAAAAAAAAAAAAAAAAAATAACGCTTTCAGTGTGGACAAACCATCTCAGATCGCGCTTTTTTCTTTACCGGGATCACAAGAAAATCAGAACTGTGATCTCCTCTCCATCCTGTTTATTTATCTTTTATCTTCTGTTGCTGTTTATTTATCTTTACTCTACTGTGACGACCCTGTCTAATTGTGGGCATGCCTGACTTTCTCTCGGTTTTGTTTTTGAGGAGTCTGGTGTGAGCTGAGCTGATTGGGCTGATTTGGAGCACCTGGGCCCAGTGTTCCAGGCTATAAAACCTCCCTGCCTTCAGTGTGGCTCGCTCTTCCCTGCCAGCCCCATTCATTTGTTTGGTTTTGATTCTATTTTTCTTAACAACACGCACCACACATTTTCCACATTCACACACACTGACACTACTGATGCTGACCTCCACACCTCACAAGTTGGTTTATTTTGCATTTGCCGTATTTTTCTTTAAAATAAATAGCATATTTTTATTTGCACTGTGTTGTTGTCATGGCCTACGGGCCAGGTTATGACACTACCAACTCGAAATATTAATCACTTTTCTAAGCGAACGGCGCTAACGCAGCTCAAACAGCAGGTGTATCCGCCCCTTTTATCTGATTGGTTTAGAGTAAGTCGTGTTTTATCCACTGCTCTGCGTCCCCCACGTGGGGTGCGCTTTTATGATTGGCTGGAACAAATGAAGACATCTGATTGGCTGCAGATCCTTCCGTGTTAAAAAAAAACGTATTTGTGGATCGAGTCTCAAAACTCACACACAAATCCAGCGCAGCTCACAGACAAAAAAAACGTTTGTAAATCAGGTTATATTTGTGTGCGAATCAAAAATACATTTGTGTATCTTGTCCTACGCACGTGTGAATTGTACTGTGCACGTGTGAAACGGTGTGTGTATTTGCAAATCGGTCTGTGCATTTGCATTTGCATTTAAAACTTGTCCTGTGCATTTGTCAATTATGAGACTGTTCTAGCTCCATAGGACAGAGAGCGTCCGATGCCACGCAGTGCAACGCGATAGTCGGACGCTCGCATGCAGTTAGGACAGGCTGTAAGGCTAAACAACTCTGGTTTGATATCATCTGTCCACTGTACATTATTCCAGAAGTATTTTTGTTTGTTTTTAATCAAGTTTTGCAAACCTTAGACATGCTTCCATATTCTTTTAAGTCAGAAGAGACTTTTTCCTGGCAAACCTTCAAGACAAACTGTGCATTTTCAGTCTTTAACCTACTCAGTGAACCCTGTAAGGTCTGAGATGTGGCTTTTGTATTCTGGCATTTCTCTAAGCAACACACAGTCCAACCTTGGAGTAAATCCGATGGGACATCCACTCCAGGGATGATTGGCAACTGTCTTGAATCCAGTAACACTTGTAAATAATCCTTTTCTCTCCAAAACTCGAGATTGTTTGTAAAGGGTTTTATTCATCTTTTCAGACTGATGTACTGCAACACTTCTGTAAGAACATTGCTTATGTCTTGGCATTGTGTAAACACATGCCTGAATGCTCAATATCAATAAAAAAAAAAACTCGTACTGCTGGTGATGATAAATATTAAATGTTCCCGCTTGTCTGAGGATATATTTGCCTAAAATTAAGATCCACAACAATCAGTTGATCATTGTTGAGTTTTTTAGCACTAACTTCTGAACTACTGTAAAGCCGGGCAGACACTGTGCGATTATCGGCTCGTTTTGAGCCGATCTTCCAGTCGTGCGACTTTTTTTTGATCGGGCCCGATTTTGACCCAATCGTTGGTCGTGCCTCGTTCAGTGTACGTGGGATAACGACGAGATTAACACCTCAAGACGAGCTCCCGATCACAAATCATGAGGTTGCAAGAAAATCAAGCGTGTTTGAAATCCTGGTCGCTCCTCGTAAAGGAATCGCACAGTTGAAGCAGCTGCGACCCGATTTGCCTCATCTTTTCGCAGAGAGCATGCACAATCTCTAATGTCAAGTCAAAAACTATTATTTGTAGTTTAAGTGTTGCAAATTCACATTACAAATCATGTTTTAATAGCAAAAAAAGACCGCATTTCCACGTACGGTGCGGGTCGCCGCGTACCCTGCGCCGTAGGGTCTGCGTTGGTGTAACGCGGAACCATAAATCAGCCTTTAGTGTGTGCGCTGTCTGCTGTTCGGTTCTTCTCATTTTGCTGGGACGCCGGGTTCCTCCGCCGAGACACAACTTTTACGGTATGCGTTCTTTGTTGTGTCTAAAAATTATGCGCAGTGCCCGCCCAATCAGAAACGGTACAGATATTTTGGGATTTTTTAATATATATATATATATATAAAAAAATAAAATTATAAAAAAAATAAAGGATCCCCATAACCTTTGATCGGGTGGGCAGGACGCACGTTTGGGTGGACACAGCCCACCCCTGCCCCAAAACCGGCCTCGAGTTCCAGTACAGAGAGGTCCGACGGGAGGATTATGATCCTATAGTGTGAGCAGACGGAGCATCAGAGCATCGGGTCGTACAGTGTGAGACCATAAATCGTGGGCTCTGAACTTTTGAACTCCCACGATCTAGTCGTGCAGTGTGAGATGGGACACTCTCATACGATTTAAAATATCGCACAGTGTATGCTCGGCTTAAGGTCAAAAGGGCTGTGGTCCAATTTCATAACCAAATCAACACAAAAGCAACTGTCCTGAGTCTGTCAATGTCACCTTGCACACAATATGACCAGTGTAACAGGTCAGCATTCTGAGAGACAATGAAAACTGCTCGGGAGGATAAAGTTAACATTTCCTAGTGTGAGATATGACCACATTTACCCACAGACAGATCAAATCAAACCCATTAATCAAACTGATCATGTATGGGTGTGCGTGTATGTTCACCAAGCGTGTGACTGTGTTTAATTGTAAACTTGCTTGATAACACAAACTCTAAATCCCCAATCTGTCCACCCACAGCAGCTCTCTGCCCCTGTGTAAGATGATCGATCACCAGAGAAGTCCTCGGTAGGATTTTAATTTCAGTGGAGATCTGAGTAATCAATAAGCATCTGACTGAAAAGTATGGGAGATTTTCTTTTAGGGCCATAAAAACATCTCCGCCTACCATCCAAGATAGACTGCACATACAGTATATAGCACTTTTCTATCTTAGAAAAAGTGCTTTATAGTCTGTGCCTTTCACTCATACATTCACACACCCCATCCACACACACAGATACACACACACACACACACACTAGGAATGGGCGATATTTTACCGTTCACGATAAACCGTCAAAAAAATTCCCCACGGTAAGAATTTGTATCTCACGGTAGAAACGATACATTGAGGAAATGAGCCTGAAAGAAAGAAAGAAAGAAAGAAAGAAAGAAAGAAAGAAAGAAAGAAAGAAAGAGCATGAAAGAAAGAAAGAAGAAAGAAATGAGCATGAAAGAAAGAAAGAAAGAAATGAGCCTGAAAGAAAGAAAGAAAGAAAGAAAGAAAGAAAGAAAGAAAGAAAGAAAGAAAGAAAGAAAGAAAGAAAGAAAGAAAGAAAGAAAGAAAGAAAGAAAGAAAGAAATGAGCCTGAAAGAAAGAAAGAAGAAAGAAATGAGCATGAAAGAAAGAAAGAAAGAAAGAAAGAAAGAAAGAAAGAAAGAAAGAAAGAAAGAAAGAAAGAAAGAAAGAAAGAAAGAAAGAAAGAAAGAAAGAAAGAAAGAAAGAAAGAAAGAAAGAAAGAAATGAGCCTGAAAGAAAGAAGAAAGAAATGAGCCTGAAAGAAAGAAAGAAAGAAAGAAAGAAAGAAAGAAAGAAAGAAAGAAATGAGCATGAAAGAAAGAAGAAAGAAATGAGCATGAAAGAAAGAAAGAAAGAAAGAAATGAGCCTGAAAGAAAGAAAGAAAGAAGGAAAGAAAGAAAGAAAGAAATGAGCCTGAAAGAAAGAAAGAAAGAAGGAAAGAAAGAAAGAAATGAGCATGAAAGAAAGAAGAAAGAAATGAGCATGAAAGAAAGAAAGAAAGAAAGAAAGAAAGAAAGAAAGAAAGAAAGAAAGAAAGAAAGAAAGAAAGAAAGAAAGAAAGAAAGAAAGAAAGAAAGAAAGAAAGAAAGAAAGAAAGAAAGAAAGAAAGAAAGAAAGAAAGAAATGAGCCTGAAAGAAAGAAAGAAGAAAGAAAGAAAGAAAGAAAGAAAGAAAGAAAGAAAGAAAGAAAGAAAGAAAGAAAGAAAGAAAGAAATGAGCCTGAAAGAAAGAAAGAAAGAAAGAAAGAAAGAAAGAAAGAAAGAAAGAAAGAAATGAGCCTGAAAGAAAGAAAGAAAGAAAGAAAGAAAGAAAGAAAGAAAGAAAGAAATGAGCCTGAAAGAAAGAAAGAAAGAAAGAAAGAAAGAAAGAAAGAAAGAAAGAAAGAAATGAGCCTGAAAGAAAGAAGAAAGAAATGAGCCTGAAAGAAAGAAAGAAAGAAAGAAAGAAAGAAAGAAAGAAAGAAAGAAATGAGCCTGAAAGAAAGAAAGAAAGAAAGAAAGAAAGAAAGAAAGAAAGAAAGAAAGAAAGAAAGAAAGAAAGAAAGAAAGAAAGAAAGAAAGAAAGAAATGAGCCTGAAAGAAAGAAAGAAGAAAGAAATGAGCATGAAAGAAAGAAAGAAAGAAAGAAAGAAAGAAAGAAAGAAAGAAAGAAAGAAAGAAAGAAAGAAAGAAAGAAAGAAAGAAAGAAAGAAAGAAAGAAAGAAAGAAAGAAAGAAAGAAAGAAAGAAAGAAAGAAATGAGCCTGAAAGAAAGAAGAAAGAAATGAGCCTGAAAGAAAGAAAGAAAGAAAGAAAGAAAGAAAGAAAGAAAGAAATGAGCCTGAAAGAAAGAAAGAAAGAAAGAAAGAAGAAAGAAATGAGCATGAAAGAAAGAAAGAAAGAAAGAAAGAAAGAAAGAAAGAAAGAAAGAAAGAAAGAAAGAAAGAAAGAAAGAAAGAAAGAAAGAAAGAAAGAAAGAAATGAGCCTGAAAGAAAGAAATATTCCCGTTGATGACACTTTTTGTATTGGTATTTTTTTATCGTTATTGGGTTAAATGCCAGAAATTATCGTGATACATTTTTTTGTCCACACCGCCCATCCCCAACACACACACACACACACACACACACACACGCTCACGTGCACAGACACAACACTGAGCATTGGCCTCCCCATCAGAAACAACAGACAGAGACAGAGAGTCAGTATATTTTTCTGTAAAAAATATTATAAGGTCATGTTCTTTGGGCCTGGTGATGCCTCTAAGGTACATGTTTACTTAACATTTAAAACCTAGAAACAACAAGCCTGTTTGGGTGTAAAAACTAGATATTAATCTTTGACTTAATGGACACTCAGTGGTCAAATCCAGCTTTTTTCACTTGCGGCAACTGGCCAAGGTTAAGCCTTTTCTTTCCTGACGTCACTTTGAGATTTTAATCCATGCTCTTATGACAACACATTTAGATTACTGTAATGCGCTTCACATTGGAGTCAGAAGTCATTTCATCAATTGCAGTTAGTTGAAAAACCCTGCTGCCTGACTTTTAATCTTAATCTGAACAAGAAAACAAAAGCCTGTTACACCAATTTTAGCATCATGTCATTGGCTCGCAGTATATTTACGAATTGATTTTTAAATTATTTTGTTTTTTAATGTCTTTTTGGTCTCACTCAAAAGTATCCATCCACATTCACCCAGTTATTGCTGGTTGTCTCTAACGGCCCTTTTCAGTCGTTGCCCCAAAATTTTGCAACGAGCTGCCTTTACACATCAGGGGTCCGTTTCACAAAGCAGGTTTAGTGAAAACTCGGAGTCTGTTAACCCTGAAATGAGGGAAACTCTGAGTTTTCCGTTTCACAAAGGGAGGTAACTCAAACCAGAGAAAGAGGAGTAACTCTAGCCCGTTTCACAAAGAGAGGTAACTTAAGCTCTCGGTCAGTTACCGTAGTAACAGACGCTCTGAACCTAACCTGGTCAGGACCAGGTTTATATGAATGAACCTGGAGTTTTTCTGCGTCTCCGCCTCTTTCAGAGCCACACGCACATTTGATTTCCTCATTCATTCAGTCAGCAGGCGAGTTTTGGCGAAGTTCTGCCGTCTGTCATTAAAAACAGAGTCAGTATATATATTAGAAGTCCATTGTCACGAACATGGCATGTCCTTTTGATGAAGACACAATTGATGAAGGTGCAGAATTAATGCGCAGAGAATTAAATATTCGTCTGGAGATGGTTATCAGACCACGTAATACATGTACATTATACATAGTCTCATTACAGGCAAAGCAATATATGTTAATCCTTTATTGGTTATAATTTTGATGATTGAATTGTTTAATGATTTCATAATATATTCTAATTTTTTGAGATTTTTTATTTGGGGTTTTCATAAACTGTGAGCCATAGGCTAATCATCAAAATTATAACAAATAAAGGTTTGAAATATCTCACTTTGCATGTAGTGGGAAATAATATTTGTTTCACCTTAAGTTGAATTTACTACGAATGAAGTTTTGCAATATATTCAAATTTTCCGATCTCCACCTGTAGGCTATATTATTACATGAATAAATAAGAGCATAATATGTGTCTGTATTGGTTCAATACGGAACGCAATTTTTAATTCTCAATTACGGAACAATTCCGTATTTCAAGGGACGGGTGGCAAGCCTACATAAACCTGTCCAAGCCATCAAGGAGTTCCACAGGATTGCAGGTGAATGATGTAGAGATCTGTTAAATTAATTTGATATTATATTCTGTGCTGCAGTGTTACTCTTTTTTCGAAAAACATGTTCAAATTCGCCGTATGCGCGCATTAAAATCTCTAATTCTATTCGGGTGAAAAAGGACACGGCGTGAAGTATGTGGATCTTCAGATGCAAACTAACGTTTCCTCAAAGGGATTTTGTAAATTGAAATGATAAATAAAGTTTAAAATAAAAAAAAGAAAAAGTATGTCGCTCTTTTGTGTCGCCGGTTGCCATGGTGAATCCTTGTATCAGCGCTCTGCTGATGATGGCTTTTTATTTCCCTCACGCACGAGTTTAACTCCAGGTGAAACTACTAGAGTTGAGTAAATTACCTCAAATCCGCTGTTCTGAAACCGAAAACTCAGAGTTTCCGATCTCAGAGTAGATCAACTAAGAGTTCAGGATTAGACTCAGAGTTTGTTGAACCTGCTTTGTGAAACAGACCCCAGTTCACTGATTCACTTCCCGAGTGTTTTATTTTCAATTTTCAAACTTAAAACAAACAGAATTGAAAAGCCCTTCCCTAACACACCCATGAACAGACAATAAAGTTAACATAAAATGAGAGGCAAAACAAACAATGATCAATAATAATGACCACAGTTTTTCTATAACCTCTACGATATAGATGTTTAAAGAATGTCTACAGTAGGGGTGTGCAAACAAGGGTACCTCACGATTCGATTCGATTTCAATTATTGGAGCTTTGATTCTTCGATTATAGCGATTGTCGATTCGATTCGATTATTGGTGCCACGATTCTTCGATTATTATGATTTTTAATGCTTTTTTCCATACAAGATTGATTTTGTCTTCATCTGTGGCTACATTTGTAAATAAATAGCCAATCAATTAACTCAGTTCGTCTAACAACACTCATTAAGTAAATAACAAGGTTTTTTGAACATTTGACATGTATTTTTCAAAGACACAAAATAATTTATTTTATGATTATGTAAACATTTGCTCTTTGACTTCCTTAACTTTGACCAGGGAAAGCTGCACTTGCATGAGAGCGCCCTCTATTGGTGGAAACACTGAAAACGGTCAAGCCCTGGATTTAATGAGTTCATTAATTCAAGTAAACAAGATATGTACTTCCATCAAATTTATTTAGTGTAAACATATCTGCAATATTTCAAGTGAACAATAAGAAATGTGCATTCTTGAAAATGAAATTATTCAGCAGCTTATTCAGTCTGGAATCTGGATAGGATAACTTAAAAAAAAAATAATAATAATTTCTTTTTTTTTTTTTATTAATCGATTCCAAATCGTCACGTGACGCATCGCGATGCATCGACACATCGATGAATTGCACCCACCTCTAGTCTACATACAATGGTTCAACTTGTATCTAGGATTAATAGTGGCAGTTAGACTTTTTAAACATAAGACCAAAGCTCTATACTTATTATCACACCCAAGTCGGACTCCCATCTCTCAGAGCATCTTCCATCAAAGGAAGATACACTTTTAAAATGAGACAAGGTGTATTTCCCTCAAGAAGCAGTCGCTCCACTTCACTTAGCATAGCTAAAGACATTTCAGATTAGGGCTGTTCGATTTTGCCCAAAAATAAAATCTCGATTTTTTTCTCTGAAAATCCGATTTTCGATTACGATTACGATTATTTTGTGAATTGACAAAAGGCAAAGAAATGATTTCAAATATGCTGTTTTTTTATTGAACATTTGCCCCATTGGGCTTTAAGTGCAAACTTTGCTCTTATTAAACCAAAAATGAATGAATAAAGTGCAAAACTCTGTAAAATAAGTTGAAAAAAAGTTTTTAAAAATATAATAAAATATAGTTTTATCTCTGAAAAAAAAAAATCAGCAAATCAGCACTTGCAAACATACAGTAAGTTATATTTCCAATTAAATAAAACAAGACATTTTCTTATTAAACTAAACTGGGTCTTTGCATGCTAAATAATAATGCAACCCATGAAGGAGGTAGAGGTGTGTAATGTCACTCATTACATTTGATATTCACATTTGCAAGTTTTTTGCAAGGAACACGAGCCGGTCTACGGCATCTGGCTTGAGGGATGTCCTCCTACACTAAAGAGCCTCTCCCATGGGGCACTTGTCGCAGGTATTGAGAGGTATTTCCATCAATCATTAATATGGTATCAATCATTAATATGTGTGCAGACAAGGTTAAAAAAAAAAAGTGAAAAATCGATTTTGCGATTTTCACATTTTAACATCGTTCTAATTACATAATCGCGATTACAATTTAAAATCGATTAATCGAACAGCCCTATTTCAGATCCAAGAGCACTTCTAAGAAGCAATCTTAACTGTGAATCACAGAAAATGTTTCAGCTGGACAGATCATACTTCCTCGTCAGGTTGTCAAAAGGCATCAGGATCCGCCCTCATAACAGTCTTCAGTGTTTCCCAACCCTGGTCCTCGGGGGAAACTCTCCTGCATGTTTTAGATGTGTCCCTGCATCGACACACCTGGTTCTAATTAATGGTCCTCATTAGCTTGTCATCACAGTCTGCACAACTCTGTTGGTGACACAGCTTGATGACCCACGGTGTGCTGAAAGCAGGGAAACATCTACAACATGTCGGACAGTGTGCCCCGAGGACCAGAGTTAGGAAACGCTGCTCTAGATAACAAATCCCTTCCTGATGTCTTGTTATCTGCTGACATAGGCATGAGTTTGTTTTGTTTCAATTGTGCATTGGATGAAAAAACTAAATTTGAAATCTTGACTTTACAATTTTAATTACCGTATTTTCTGGACTATAAGCCGCACCTGTATATAAGCTGCATCCGCTCTATTTTTTAAAAAACAATAAAAAAAGATATACAAGCCGCACCTGTATATAAGCCGCATCCATTTTATTTAAAAAAAAAAGATATGCAAGCCGCAGATATTTATGTTGTTAGATATTTACTACATGTACAGAACCATTTTGAACTGTAAATGATGTACATGTTTGTACCTAAATAGATCCTTTCCTAACAGTGTCTTTTAACACGGCAGCAACTTTGCTGATTAAAAACTGGACAGAACCAAGAGAAAATAACCGCTATTTATTTATCTATTTATCTGTTTGAAATCTGCTTCTACTTCTATCTGCTAAAGAAGAAGTAGCGTATTCTTCTTTGCATTTATTTTGTCTTCGGTTTTTTTATAATTCCGGTTAGCACTCCCCCTAGCGGTGGAAGAAAAATCCACAGAATAGCCGCACCTTTGTATAAGCCGTATGGTTGAAAACCTATGAAAAAAGTAGCGGCTTATAGTCCAGAAAATACGGTATGTTTTTGTATTTTGTATTTATTTTTAGAAGGCAGCACGGTGACTTGGTGGTTAGCACTGTTGCTTCACAGCGAAAAGGTTCCCGGTTCAACTCCCTGGCCCAGCAGGGTCTTTCTGTGTGGAGTTTGCATGTTCTCCCCGTGCTTGCATGGGTTCCCTCCGAGTACTCCCACAGTCCAAAAACATGCGTAGTAGGTTAATTGGTGATTCTAAATTGCCCGTAGGTGTGAGTCGTGAGTATGCATGGTTGTAGGGCTGGGCGATATATCGAGATTTTAATATATATCGATATATTTTCAAACACGATATGGTACCAGACAATATCGTTTATATCGATTTAAAAAAAAAAAAAAAAATTACATTTTTTTTTTTATGATTTTGATATAGCTTATTTTGTGACAAATTGACTTGAATGTTTTATTTGAGATTTGCACAAATGTTTTGTTATTTGCACAACTGTCAACCTCAGTGGAAAAGTCTGCCTGTTACTGTCTACATTGTATTAATTGCACAGTGTATTTTAATTTAATTGTTATGCAGGAAAGGGATATTTGTTTTATTTTATTCAAGAAGCATTTTTATTCTCTATATGCAGGCAGTTTATTTTTATTTCATTTGTTTTAAACATTTTGATATTGTGCAGACCTTTGTTAATAAAGGAACCTGTGTGACATTTGGCACGAGGCTTTGTATTAAAACTGACTGTTTTTTTAAGGGTTTGCCTCAGAAAAAAATGAAGCTAACAGAGATGCTATGCTATAATGCTTTGGGGGAAACCCCAATTAAGGCACAGAAAAAATATCGAGATATATATCGAGTATCGCCATTTAGCTAGAAAATATCGAGATATGACTTTTGGTCCATATCGCCCAGCCCTACATGGTTGTTTGTGTATCTATGTGGGCCTGTGATGGAATGGTGACCTGTCCAGGGTGAACTCCTGCCTCTCACCTGTAATGAGCTGGGATAGGCTCCAGCAGACACCCGGGACCCTGCAAAGGATAAAGCGGGTATAGATAATGGATGGATGGATATTTATTTTTACATATTTGTATTTATTTACGTTTTTCTCTGAACCCATGTTTGTGTTCAGCATTTTGATAAATTTTGTTGTTTTTAAAGTGCTTATAAATAAAATTGAGATAATTTTCTTAAATTATTTATCTGATCCAAAGCTGCCTGTGATATGATCAATCAGCTTGAGTTTATTCGATTTCGAAAAATATAATCCAACAAATCTTAAAGCCACGCCAAGTTACAATACCACGCCTGTCCAAATGGGGGCAGCATAGCATTTTAAAATCTGAATATTATTGTCCGTATGTGACCTATGTGAAGAAGTCTGGCTAAAACAATCTCTCGGAGCTGCTCAGGTGTTGGTAACAGCAGGTTTATTGCACATCTGCATAATGACAATGACAATAGGGAAGGATGTCATCTATTGTGGGTAAACAGCTCATGCTCCATCTCAAAAGAATCCTCTGTTCCTTTTTTTACCCAGTATTACAGTACATTTTTGAAAATGTCTGCTCCAACAAACATTGTGATCGTATAGTGGAGTTGAAATCATGTAGACAATATTAATGAAACAAAATATAGATATCTAATTTTTAGCTTACCAAAAAATGGTAGAAAATGTATAAGAATTATAATAAATTTAATAAACAAAAATATACAATCTCTGTACAGATATCTCACACTGGACTGTTACCTATTTTTAGTATTTTTCATTTAAAAAAATATTCCTCTTGCATGATAAGATGAGGAAAGCAATAACACAAAAACACGTTTAAAATGTCATTTAAACTCCATAAAACTACATATTGTAACATACCTGCATAATGACGAGGACAATAGGGAAGGATGTCATCTATTGTGGGTGAACTGCGCATGCTCCGTCTGGAAACACGGCATCATGTTGTCTTAATATCAGTTTAAACTGGAGACACTTCAACCGGTGACAAAACACACTAAGACAGTCATTCACTTCATAAAACATGGCGAAATCACTCAATATAACCTTATAATACACCCAAACAGCACCAGCTTAACTGTTATGTACTTTTCAGTTAGTTAATCAAGTTTTGTCTCCGGACATTCATAGACTCGTTACCTCGTCAGTATCCTCCGTTACTTTGAGGATTACCCACAATCCTTCGCTCCTCTACACTACGCAATGCAGGCACATACTACACCAGCAGGTGGCGTAGTTCTCCCATTTAGCAGGAGTTAACCTGAACCTTTTCAACTACATTATAGTACATTTAAATATATAATAATACAGGGAAGAAATCGAGTAACAAACATATCCACTCAAAAGTAAAACTCATCACTTAGAAATCTTATTCTTACAAATTATAACATTTTTACAAATTATTTGTGACACTAATCTGCCTATTATGAATTTAGCCGGTTACATTTTTTATTAAGAACTATAATGAGCGACATACAGTAAGATAATTAGCAACTGAAGGAAACAGAGACGGTTAACTGTGCGCTCCACTAACTTTATTTTTAGCTTAGCCTTTATTAGCTCCATAACAATACACAGGCTCAGCAGAGTAATGCTTTATTTTTGCTGCCAAGGCTGCTTTACTAAAGTAACATGCTGTAAAGTTACATGCTGTAGAAATTGATGTCTTTAGGGATTCTGCACTCAAAATAAAACACTGCTTCATCAAAGACAAGGCAAAAACATGATATCAGTATTTTATATTTACCGTATGCACTGTTTGCCCCCCCCCCCCCCCCAAAAAAAATATTCTGATCTCTCTCAGCTGTGTATGTGAAGCATTTACTCTCTGAAAAAATTGCATTTTTTCATCACCAAGATTGATGTCAGGGTTGATCAGACCCTATCAGCCAAAAATTGACCAATGCCAATCACCATCCAAGAAGAAACACGTAAACATAGGATGCAACTGATTTAAAAAAAAAAATTAAAAAAAAACATACATGCTGTTGTAGCGATTGAAATGAAAAGACGGCCCATCCATAATTTTTTTTCATCTACTCCCTAAATGTACTCATAGCAAAATAACTCTGGTTAAAATGCTTAAATGATTTGTGGTCACATGATTTAAGTTTACGTGAGAGGGATGAATGTTATATCCGGCTTTTAGAATATACAATCAGCAGAAAAGGCCACATTACAGGGTCGTTCTTGGTAATGGAAATGCGCAGACGGCCTGGCCCTGAAAAATCTACTTGGAACTCCCACTAGTGGAAACGCGCCTATAAGACGTGTAAAGAATTGAATACAACACAGTAGGCTCAGGTTGGGCAAGGAAACTGAATGCAACTCATTAGTAGCAAATACAATGCCCCTGCAAGAACGCCTGATATATGTGCATGCCATCATATGCCTTGCTGCCCCAAGGAGGTCCAAGTATTTAACACGGACGTCCTATACCATATAACTTTGCCTTTCACATATATCAACACACGCACACACACTCATACAAGCAACTGCCGACACTCCTGGAAAGAAATAATTTAGTGTCAGAATTATTTTCACTTACTGCGCTCACATTGAATACTTACAGTTTAATTATTGCTTATTAATAAACCTAAGATAGACCTATAGACCTAAAGCATTGCTGTTTTTAGCTGCAGGAGGAAGCAATGTACTAAACTGCACCTGGTTGCCAGGAAAAAGAAGAAGATGAGCACACTTTCTGTCTGTCAGGACAGTTTTATTTAACAGATGGACCTGACAAATATAATAATATGTAACATAATACACAAAATAACAGTTATATAGTCAGCCCTTCAATGTGGTCCAGAATGCATTGCTGTCTACTGTACATCGGATGAGTTTACATCTGTACTTAACCTTTCACCAGGCCAACTACCATATTATTGGATCATTTCTATGGAAGCAGAGCTGAATGCAGTGTCAAGTATATTCCTATTATATACACTATCTGTTCTCTCACAAAATTTAGATTACATGTATTCTTCTAAAGGGACCCTAGCCACACTATCATCTATTCAGTTTCAGATTTCAACATTGAAAATATGAATATAAAAAACAACTCAAAACCTCCGGGTTTGGATGAAGAAAGACACAAAGAAGCATTTCAGGACGCACTAATTAGGGCCCGAGCACTTACAGTGCGAAGGCCCTCGTTTTTTTTGTTTTGTTTTTTTTTTCCGACGAAATGAGGGCCTTTTTTCCCCCTAAACGTGCCCAAAAAGTCACCAAATTTTGCACGCAAGCCAGGCCTGTCAAAAAATGTGATATTTAATGGTTTGCATTAATGGCCGTGGCAAAATGGCTCAACAGCGCCCCCTAGAAAACTTCGTGCCTCAAGCCCCACAATACGGTTTGACGTACATGCACGAAAATCGGTACACACAAAAGTCTCTTGGCGCCATGGCCGAAACCGAACAGGAAGTCGGCCATTTTGAATTAATTGTGCAATTTTGGTGCAATTTATGCCATTTCTTTGGCCGCTTCTTCGCCCGAACGGTAACGTGCACCCAGGTGTGTTATACATCAAAATGTGCGTCTCCATCCTGCGACGATGCGCATTACTTCTCTCAGTCAAAAGCGTTACCGTGTCGACGCCAAAAAGCGCGCCCCCCCCCGTTCATCTGATTGGTCCATATTTGATAGTTCCTACTTTCTGCCATAACTTTTGAATGGTTTGACATAGAGAGTCGTGGGTGGTGTCATCTGACTCGGTTTTGAGTTCTTGAACATAATTGGTGCAAATTAGCCCCTTCTTCTGATTGGTCGATATTTGATAGTCCCTATTCTATAACTTTTGAACGGGTTGTGATAAAGACATGTGGGTGGTGTCATCGGACTCGGTATTGAGTACTTGACCTTCATTGGCCTGGATTAGCCCCGCCCCTTCTTCTGATTGGTCGATATGTGATAGTTTCTATTTTCTGCCATATTTTTTGAATGGTTTGACATAAAGAGTCATGGGTGGTGTCATCGGACTTAGTTTTGAGTCCTTGACCTTTATTGGGGAAAATTGCATGCGCGAGGGCCCGTTCATCGCTGCTTGCAGCTTTAATTATTTATTGGCTTTGTGTAAGCATGTCCTGTTGTTTAATTATGAATATGAAATCCATGTTTTTCCCTTTTCCCCAAAAAATGAGTATAAATTGAAACGCTTCATAGTCTCACTAAGGTTTCTGTAAATAAAATTGGAAAATATGTCTGCTCTTCAGATATGTTGCAGTAAATGTATTGAAGAGGGAGCTTGAAAGCTCTGAAACTGATGCCATGTAAATTTTGATCAAGGCTTATACAAATACTAATATTTAAATTATATATGCTTTCCAAAATACATTAGTCTGAAGAGATTTATTGTACTTTTCATTTTTGTGACAGAGGTTTTGTTCGTTCTTACATTTATAGAATCCAAAATCACAACTTCTGGTAGAGATGCCTCACAGTTCTGCAAACACATAAAGCAAGTGCTTGATATTAAACATGCATCTGTAAAGTAAGCTAGGTGTGCATGAGTTCGTCTCCACTCAAGCATGCCAAGAATGTTTTCTGAGTTCGCACCAGTGCTCTTTGGAAGTTTGCCTAATCTCTGAAATACAAAAGAGGAAAGAGGGGGAGTTGTTACATTATTAAACACACACACAAACACATCTATTGCTTCTGCTGAAATCTGCATGGTGATTTGCAAGCTTGCTTTACGTTTGCAAATTGTTAACTCACTCCCCGGGTATGGAGCTGTGCTTACTTCATTACTGTCATGAGAGTACACTAACTACAATCCTCCTCACATCTGTCCCGTCGCCTATCTCTGCCACTCACCTCGGCATGTGGGGACACACAGCACAGACCCACACACGCTCCCACGGTTGCAAAGGTCACCCGCAGCAACAAATTCAAAGACTTATGACATCTCCTGCATATTTCATGCAACCAAATAAGAATCCATGAAAGAATCATGAACAGGAGCCACATTCACAGAGCTATGCCAAAAGATGGGTGTAATTGGACAACTTAAGAGTGAACTCTGAAGTTAATGTGCTGCTGTTTCCTGATTTTAAAAGCCACTCTAAAAGCCATCATCTAAGCAGTGAGTCTAATATAAATAGCAGAAATGTGTCAGCAAAGGTGGGGGGCTGGTGAGGATAAAACAATTCTGTGACAGAGAATAAAAATATTGCCTGCTCTTGTAGAACAATAGACGTCTTCATCCATTACGGTGATTAGTTATTCTTCGGTAACGAAGGTGTAGCGCCCCCTTGCTGTATTTGCTTTTAGTGGGGTGGCTACATGGGGCTGCAAAGGGATGGCTTACAATCATTATATCAGTCCTGGGGATGTTGAGGGGAAAAAAGTATTATTGTGGACATCTCTCCCTATTTTAGCTGATTTCAAAATGAGTTTACAGTTTTAACTAAAACCCATAGGCTTACAGTCTTTGTGCAGCTGGCCTGTCTCCTTTGCTCTGTGTTTTTTTTCTTATACCTTTGCCCTTATTTCATATCTAGATACTTTCATTAATAAAGGCCACAGGTAGGGTTGCCACCTTTCAGAAATAGAAATAAGGGACGCCCGGATTTCAGCAGCGCAGGAGCCAAAAAAAAAGCCCCAAAACTTTAAAGTTTAAAGTGCTTTAATAGCATTGAACTTGCATAACTGTACAGACAGACAACCATACTAGCAGCTGAAATAGCCTCCTATGCTACGTATGTCCACATCAGCCCAGATGTAATATAGATACTGGTGAAGAATATGGTGTAAAAGTTAATTTATTTCAATAATTCAACTAGAATATGGTGTAAAAGTTAATTTATTTCAATAATTCAACTAGAATATGGTGTAAAGGTTCATTTATTTCAATAATTCAACTAGAATATGGTGTAAAAGTTAATTTGTTTCAATAATTCAACTAGAATATGGTGTAAAGGTTCATTTATTTCAATAATTCAACTAGAATATGGTGTAAAAGTTAATTTGTTTCAATAATTCAACTAGAATATGGTGTAAAGTTTCATTTATTTCAATAATTCAACTAGAATATGGTGTAAAAGTTAATTTATTTCAATAATTCAACTAGAATATGGTGTAAAAGTTAATTTGTTTCAATAATTCAACTAGAATATGGTGTAAAGGTTCATTTATTTCAATAATTCAACTAGAATATGGTGTAAAAGTTAATTTATTTCAATAATTCAACTAGAATATGGTGTAAAAGTTAATGAAAATACGGTACAAATCGTGTCCCGTATTAGTTCAAAACGGGACGCAACATTTTTTTCTCAAATAAAGGACAATTCCGTATTTTACGGGACGGGTGGCAACCCTAGCCACAGGTCTAAAAGATGGGGTATTTGACAGAACGGTAAAGGAGCATATTATATGCATTATAACAAAGCAAATCAGTTGCTGTTGATGGATAAAAAATGATCCCTTCCTTATTAATTAAGGTTGAAATGTTTTGTTTATCCACATCTGTACATGAGTTTGGCTCACCGCCAGTTCTCCTTTCTGGGCTGTCAAAACTGAGGGCGTGAAGACCACCATCTGTCGGTGGTATGGCCCCAAACATCAAACAACTTTAATATTGCAGACTAATTGTTTAAAGTCAGAGTGAAACAGTAGGATGAAAAACTTTGAAAGGGTTGTTGTTTAACTGCAGGGTGTCAGTCGTGTGTGTAAATGAACAAGTGAGGGCCTTAAAGGAAACAGGACCCATGTCTGAATGATTTTATGTTACTACTTTACCAGATTGATGAGGCCATTAATGTAACAGATCATATTAAAACTCTCATTTACTCTCAAGCCCATTGTAGTTTTTGTTTTTGCTTTGGTATCTGCTGTAGGAATGTTGCAACACAATTTTTGACACATCTGTAATTACCATTACCCAGCATTCAGGGCAGTCTAACTGATGAAGTTCAAACCATCCATTAATCTTCACTAAAACATATAATTGCAACATTTGTATGAGTTAAATAATGATGTGCTTGCATGCAAAACTGATATATCACTGTACAGTAGTTGTATTTTTTAACCCAATGAATGCGTTGAAGTGTTTAACACCAAGATGAAGATAGTTTGGCTTCGAGATGAGACTAAATTCTCTCAAAAGCTCCAAATAAGCTGCGTCTGTAAAGATGTTTTATCTTTTTAAGATGGATTAAAGATGCCATGGCCCTAATGGATCATTTGCTAAATGTATAGACAGTTGTATTAGTTGTGTAAATGCTTGTTATGCCTGTGTTTATTTGTTGCTGCCTTTCAATGACAGAAAGCCATTTTTCAGCACATAGAAGAGTCGGTGCATATGGATGATGTAGCAGGCAGGAATAGCCTGCTGCACCTTTGTATTGTTTTCTTGTTTTAATATACAATTTGTTAAATTGTAAACAATGCCTTTCCCTTTCAGACTGAGGGCATGAGATTGGAGCTCTTTCTGTAGAATCAAATAATGAAAACGCAGCATCTCATGAACTGAATTTGTAACACTGTTAATTTGCATATGATTTCCTAGTAATTGATTTTTTATTGCTTCATTAAAACTCATTATCAGCACCACATGCTGCCTCTTTATGCGGGCATTATTCATATATTTGCCACTTTATTTTGTAGGAGTTTTACAAGTGTCATGTGCATTATTTAGATCAGATTTTCTCACAATATCAGACTGTAAATAAAACTGTAATATTACAATTTTCCTCTAAATAGTATTTATCATGGAACATGCAAAATCCGCAGGGATCTGCCCACAGTAAAATGTAATTTTAATTACCGCAGACATTTTCATAATAGAATATATCAACAAGTATTGTGGGGTGCTGATCACACAATGAGAAAAGTAACATATGAACCTGGATGCAGAGTATGTCTAGAACAAGCAGCCAGGCAAATCTCAAACATTTTCTTCACAGGATGTAACACCTATCGATTCATATGCTTTTCCCTCAACTTTTGTTTGTCTTGTTTATAAAATCCATAAAAAAAGTATATCATATCAAGTAAGTGTATCAGACTGAAATAAGATATGAAGAATGTATTTTTGTGCCTTCAAGTAACACAGAGACATTACAAAGCTACTTTCAATATGGCCAGATTTGAATCTCGGCAAAGTGCAAAAAGCATAAAATGTCATGAAAATGGAAATAGGTAAAAGGCACAAATCCGAGACAGGCGAGTCAAAAAAATGACAAATCTTTCTCATTTCCTTTTTAGTTCTTGTGGATTTGTTGTACCCATCCAAACCTATACACATCCCTAAACTCTCTGACTCTACCACACTATTCCTACACTTTAATCTGCTGCTGAGATGCTCTTCATACAAAATTCTGTGTCCATTCTGCATGTCTCTTTCTATTCAGGACTCACCAACCGTAGGACGACCAGCCTGCCTGAGTTCTGCCAGGACCAGCACTTCTCCAGGATAACTACTCGACCGAGCTCAGGACTGACCACAGGTCCTAATGGAGGTGTGTCAGGAAGGTTTGCTCACCGAGAATCTAAAAGTTCAAACAAAGCTCAGTCAGAGTAGGATGCCTTTTTGTTAGTAAAATATGAATTATATAATAAAGCCTGCAAGCTTGACCTTTTTAGAATCTCCATCAAACAAGAATTGAGACTAGACCACTTGGCCTTGCGGCTGCAAGCTGGCTTCATCACCCCACTCCTTGATTTCATAAGCTACCATCTCCAATCCCCATCCCTCCTAAACCAAGATTGGTTACAATGATGACGCTCAGGAACAGATGTTAAAATTCTCTCTCACCCAAACAACCACATTTCAATTATTTTATTATTATTATCTTTTTTTCGTATATATAGAGTACCAGACACAATACGCTGCAAAATAAAATAATCATAATAATAAAAAACAATGTATTTGTGTGTCTAAGAGTGATTGTTTCTGTGTATTTGTGCAGTTAATTAATCCACATAATATTTAGGCTATACTGTGAGCTAAGTACATTTTTACATCCACTTTCTTTTGCAAAAACCAAAAAAAAAAAACTATAACTTTCTTAGCAGACCGCTCGTGTTCCTTTTCTTTTAAATCACAGTCCAAGACTGAAGGCAGCATAGCTCCAAAGCAGTGTTGCAAACCCAAGGTGTGGCAACGAGAGAGGCAGCAGTTCAATTATTTAAAGTCCTTTAATTAAAGGCAATTCTTGATTTCCTGTTGCAGTCTTCAGTAAGCATTATTTTCAAAGCCATCCCTGGCATTTGATTGTATTTAACACCAGCCATGTATGTATCTGCATGCAGAAAGTGTGTGTAGTCCTATAGTAATCCTATGGTAATACTTTACAATAAGGTACACATAATGTTGCTTAATTACCGGTAAACAAATGAGGAGCTAACTACTACTTAATGGTTAGTTAATCCCCAAGTACCTGTGTAGGTTTTAGGTAATAAATGGTTGTTTAATGTTGCTTAATTACCTGAAAACATATTAGGAACTAAACAGAAGAACTAACCAGCACTTAACCATTAAATATTAGTCAAGCACCAAAGTGGGTTTTAGTTTTAGGCAAAGTATGGTTAAAAAATATTGGTTCAATATTGGGAAATAATGAGCAAGTAACCAGTACTGTACTTAACCATAAATAAATCATATACGTGTTTTTTTTAACAGATGGTTAATCTTGCTTAATCACCAGGAAACAAATGAGTACTAACCCAAGAAACTAACCGGTTCCCTAATCATTAGTTAATCATCAAGAAGCTAAGTGGGTTTTAAGGAAGAAATAGTTAGTTACTTGAGCTTAATAACTGGGAAACGAATGAGGAACTAACCAGTACTTAATCATTAGTTAATCATCAAGAAGCTAAGTGGGTTTTAAGGAAGAAATAGTTAGTTACTTGAGCTTAATAACTGGGAAACGAATGAGGAACTAACCAGTACTTAATCATTAGTTAATCATCAAGAAGCTAAGTGGGTTTTTGGCAAGTAAAGATTATTTATTGTTGCTTAATTACTGGGAAGCAAATGAGGATCTAACTACTACTTAACCATTTACTTAATCTTTGATATGTAAGGAAGGTTTTAAGAAAAGTAATTGTGAACGATTGAGTCAGCTTAACTAACCATAAATTACTGTATAGCTTATGATTAATTTTGTAATCACTCAAAAATGTGCCAACATTAGCCATTTAGGTAGAGGAGATCCTACATTAATGAATCATTAGGTGATAATGAGTTAATGATTATCTTTGAACTTATCAGACTGATCTATCTCTTCATCAGTTGTGAATTCATTCTTAACCAAATGGTTAACAGTAATGGTTAATGGGGCAAAATTAGAAATATAGCATTAATTACTCTTTACTTAACAATAGTTACTGTCTTCCTTTCCATCCTCATTAACGATACATGCCACAGACGAGCCACCATGTAGTACTGCATTACTGTCTTGGGATAGCATTACTAGCATACTGAGTACCTACTGATTATTTAATTATCCATTACCCTTGTGTACCCTAAAGTAAAGTGCTGCATCATACTGAGTACCTACTGATTAGATCATCGATTAGATTACCAGCTCGGCTCGCCTCAACCTGGTTCTGCCGCTTTTCCACTAGGAGTCTAACAATGCAGAGTAGACACTTTTCTGTAACTACTCTGCCGAGGTTCTGAGTCGGGCTGAGTCGCTGTATCTGACGTCATCACACTACATGTCACCGATTGGTCAGGGATGAATATCCCTGTCTTTCTTTAAAATCATGAATCTCAAAATAAATAATAATAATAAAAAACATTTCATACGTGTACTCATTGTTGTTTCAGTCTTAACCCCTGAGGGGGCCACGCCCACTACCACAGAGAGCTGGACCGTAAAGGAGGGTAAAATAACAAAGACAGTAGCCAGCAAGAACTTTGGCAAGGACAGAAAAACTAATGCAGACTCACCTTCATTTTCAAAATTGCATGCTGCAGGCAAAGAAAAATATGAAGAACCTCTTCATATAATTGAAAAGACAGAGATTTTTGCATCCTTCTCAAAAAGTATTAGAGCAGTGCTTCAGTCTGAAGGCCTGGAAGGACAGGTTGAAGAGATGAAGGAAGCAGAAACACTCATCAGAATTTATAAGCCACACTGAGCTAAAAAGAGTCACAATTATTACTTTGTCTTTATTACTTATTTTCTGCAGGTGCATATTATCTTGCTTTTTGTTAAAGGGATTTAGCACATCCATTTCCCGTACCTATTTTCAAATAGTTATTGTAAGTTAATACATGAATCTGTATTTTATGTTAATGCCTACATTGGTATAACTGTTATGTCCTACTTTTGAAATATTATAATCTACAATTTGTTGTAAATGTTTTTTCCTGTCTTCTTGTTTTATTGCAGTGATGGGTCATAAACTGTACTGTAATCAAAGAGGAATAGCTTACGAAAAGAAAAAGAAAACTGAAATGTTTCAAAAAGCATTTTCCTATTTCCAGCTATTGAGTATATTGATTCGTGTACGCATGTAAATGGACTGTGTTATAAAATAATTTAATGTAGAATAATTTAATATACGATACATTTTTCTAACAATATATTTTATAAAACTCTGAATAGAGCACCATTAACACTATTAATTGAAAATAAAAAGAAAATGGTAACACAACAAGCAGACCAAAAAGTGGCAGACTGCCAAAACTCACAAACCGGTCAAGGAGGCCATTAATCAGAGCAAATAAAAAAAAATATTAAAAAAAGGTAACCTTGAAGGAACTGCATAGGTCCACAGCAGACTCCCTTGTTTAACCAACCATTATACTGTTATAAACGGCAAATATCCTTTCTCTGAAATCACACACCGATAAAAATGTCAGGGACAGTGATAGGCCCAGCGTCCGATACAAGTACAACCCTGATTCCAGAAAAGCTGGGATTTTCATTTATAGTAATGCACAGAAAACATATCAAATGTGGAGAGTGAGAGAGTTTACCATTTCCTGAAAACAAATTATGCATTGCATTTTGCATACAAACTGCATTCTGCATTACTAGTGCGTTCTGATTTTGTCAAAATATGCAGTATGCAGCCAATTGCACAAGTGCAGTGCTCTAAAAATAAAAAAGAGGAAGGAAAGAAAAATATCCACATGATATATTGCTTCTTGGAAAGTTTCCAGAATGCAACTTAACAGTCCACCTTGTAGAGTGAGATGGATTGCTTCAGGAAAGGTCGGTGCCAGTGGTCACGTCACTGGCTTTTTATTTGGTATGTGTGGCATAGTCACTTTTCCTCTTGTATACTATTTCATAAGAAAGACTGACAGATCAGTTTACTGTACATATTGTATTTGACAGGATAAGATGGGAAAAGCTGGATCTGCTGTGAACCATTTCAGGATGATGTTCAACAACATAAATCTAAAGTACAGTACATCAAAAGATTCCAAGAACCTGTAGAAATATCTGTGTACTGTGGATAAAGCTGAAATTCAGTCCTGGATGCCAGTGCTCTTTGGGTCCTCAGATCCCACTCCATTAAAAATGGGCATGTTTTTCTAGTGGAAATCCATTCATGGACTTGGGAACTCTGGAATTCACTCTTTGTCACTGTGGTATGCTCGGCTTGGATATCTGTAAGGGAACATCATTTCTAAAAGGTACAGTATATACAGATTTTACAGCAACGTCTGCTCCCGTTTGGATAATGTATTTTACAGGGAAAGATTGGCATCTTTCAGCAAGACAATGCTTATCTGCACACTAAAACCATTAAAAAAGCATGGCTTCATATTAGAAGAGTCTGGACGCTGGACTGGCATGCCTACAGTCAATATCTTTCACCAAGGGAAAACTTCTGTCACATCAAAAATATGAAAAAGAAGATCAAGGACTTGTTATGCAGCTCCAATCAGAGAAGAATATGGCAACGTTCCTCTCCCTAAACAGCAGCTGAAAATTGAAACTATTAGCTTCCAGTTCCTGACCCAGCCGTTTCACAAAGATGCTCTACATGGGCTTTGTGGAAATGTTCCCATTGCTAAAAAATTAAAAACAAAAAAGGCATTTGGGAGCACATTTTCTGAAACTGAACATTGTAGTTTAAATAAAACACAATTCAACAAGTAAAACAGTGTGAATTAAAGTCTTGTTCAATTGTGGCTGCTGCTAAAAGCTGATATAAACTATATCAACACAGCAGTAATGCACACATTTCACCAGACAAAAAGAAATTAACCATTTTCTATACACATTTTTTGTTCGACACCTTCCTACATTAACTGGGAGTGACACCAATTAATGGCCTGGTCTAAAAGCTTGTTCTGCAAAAACACTTTCACAGTAAATAAGCTCTCAAGGTGAAACAATGACACTAATGTAATGTTTAATAAGAACAGTGCAAAAAGACAGCCCTATGATGTCCCAACAATACTGCTGCCATGTGCTTAAGTAATTCACCATTTGCATTAAACACACTTTTTTTTTTCATTTCATTTCATTTATTCCATTCATGGTATATATTCTTAATAATGTTGTACAAAATTCCATGAAGTACACATTATCACCATGAAAGAAAAGGAGCAGGAAGAAGAAAACTTATGATACCTGCCCCTCTCTGTTAATAAAATTACGTTGACTTACTGAACACCTATCTATCTATACACAAATTTATAACAAGAAAACAAACAAAAATACCACTCTTCTATCTATTTTTTTCTCTTTCTCCTTCTTCTTCTTTTTTGTAGGCACTTATCTTTTCTTCACTTTGTCACAGCATAAGAAAATGAGCCTGGACCACAACATCACTACAGTAATGTCAGGTGGCCACAGATGTGACAAAAAGCCAGGACCTGGTCTTCATTATGCTGGGACAGGATCCCTGGTGTATTGGGTGACCCAAATTATTAATGTGGAGAACAGAAGAAAGATAGCTCTTAATAAGCCTTACCTGAACCTGTGGGAGTCTGGTCTTTCCATATAAAAGATGAGAGATAAAAAGAAAGAATGCATTCATTTGCAGTCACATGTTTACCCCTGTGTATCATTGCACAGTGGTATGTATGGGACATTATCAATGTGTACAGTACAAGGTGTACAGTATCACTGAAACCGCAACGATTATGACTTAGTCATCCACACTGTGACTTGATACTGTTCCACCGATGTTTAAATGGACCCATGGGCAAAGCAAACAAGTCTATAAAGAGGAACAGAGAGAGGCCAGCACAAGAGATGGACAGCTAAACAATGCTCCGATCCTGTGTTTCTCAGCGGTCGAGACGCACGGTACTCCCCAAAAGTCTTCTTGTTTTCAGCTCAAACTGACTGTTCTGTCACCCAAACATGCACATAACTGTACATTTTACATGATTCATCAATTAAATATTAACACTACTGCACATTTGAATGTAGTTTTATTTTGAAAATATCCCTGCTTACGTTATACTAGTATGATTATCTGGCTGCTGTCTTTGCTTATCATTTGTGAGTTATGCTGTCATAATCACAGCTTTAATTTGCTGTTTTTCATTTAAAGGGGACATATTATGAAAAACAGGTTTTTTCTTGTTTTAACATATATAAAGTGGTCTCCCCTCACCCTGCCAGCACAGGGGAGACAAAATCCCATGAATTTCTGCAAGGTCTCTGATCCCCGCCTTACAGAATCCCCCAGTGTCACGTGATTTTTTTTTAGCCGATTAGAATCTGCGCCTAGGGTGACGTCACCCGAGGCGCAGAGGTTCAGCCTCCGCTGCTGAAACCATGCCCACAACCAGCTCTCTCCGCCGGCTAGAGCTCCGCCGTTGTTTAGAAGCGGTGGCTGTTTGAACAGCGAGGGAGAGTAGAAATGAGATTTTGCATCGACATTTACCCTCATAAAAGGATCAGTTCCCACAGCAAGGACCCGGCAACTGCACACGAGTCAGCGGTAAGTTCCTTTTTTTTTTTTTACATTATTTATATTTGTATGATCTTTGCATGGGCTAAGTATTTAGCTTAGCTCCGGAGCCCCGGCGCCGCATACGGAGCTGCGGGGGCTGCTCACGGACCGGCTCACGGTGAAAATTCAGTGTTGTGATTTATTTACAGTTAACATGATTCATCTGTCTTGCAACATAAGAAATGATGAGAATTCTTCCTGTGTGAAGACGAGGTGACTAAAGCCTGATTTATGGTTCCGCGTTACACCAACGCAGAGCCTACGGCGTAGGGTACGCGTCGATTTAACACAGAACCGTAAATCAGGCTTTAAGATCAGTTTACAGCGTGTAACTGAATGAGAGCGTCCTGACTATCAGGCGGGGCCGGTTCTAGGGGGGGGCAGGGGTGGGCTGTGCCCACCCAAACGTGCGTCCTGCCCACCCAATCAAAGTTATGGGGATCCTTTATTTTTTTATAATTAAATTTTTTTTATATATATATATAAAAAAATATCACAAAATATCTGTACCGTTTCTGATTGGGTGGGCATTGCGCATCATTTTTAGACAGAACAATGAACGCATACCGCAAAAGTTGTGTCTCGGAGACGTGAGACGTGTTCAGAACAGCACACAGAGCACACACTGAAGGCTGATTTATGGTTCCGCGTTACACCAACGCAGAGCCTATGGCGTAGGGTACGCGGCGACGCGCACCGTTCTTGCGCGTCGCCGCGTGCCCTAAGCCGTAAGGCTGATTTATGGTTCCGCGTTACACCGACGCAGAGCCTACGCCGAGGGCTCTGCGTCGATTTAACGCGAACCATAATTCATGCTTTATTCTCCTCCCCTGCTACATGTCATTCAAGCAGCCAATCAGCGCTGAGCCTCATTATCATAGCCCCCCCCGCCCTGAAAATGAAGCACAGAAAAAGGCTTTAGAAGCAGAAAAAATAAAAACATGGCCCAAAGACTGAATTTCTGATTTATGTAGAAAAAACAAGCTTTAGATTGTTTTTAAGACATTCAAGGCCTGTTTAAAACATACATTAAATGCCATAATATGTCCCCTTTAAGTCAACCCACTCTCTTTTCTGTTTCGATGGTTGTGGATTATACTGAGTATTGCAAGTCGAAGAGTCATATTGATTTCAACTTTGGTTTTATGTTGTAGTTGTAGTAGCACACCTGATGGATATCAATAGATTACTTCCAACACCTTTTATGTTTTAAGGTCGGGTAAGAAATTTATAGATGATGTCACATCTGCTGATATTTTAACAAAACATCAATAAAACGCAAAGAGCTACTCTTCTCTCCCCCTCCATTCAAGGGTTCTCATGACCTCGCCCAAGCCCCTCCCCCACACACATGGACCCTCCCCCTGTCTGTGATTGGCTGGAAAATGGTTTGCTTTGGGGGGTTTCAACTCAGTATACAGCCATTGGATAGTGAGGTGATATTGAACGAATGTCATAAAAAGTATTCTGGTAAGAAATTGCAAAAAAATGTGTTTACCTGCCCAACATGAAAGCACATGAGGACATTAATGGTCTTTCTGAGTAATTGATTTAGTTAGTTTTTCAAGCTAGCCATTTTGAGGTAGGCAAGGAGGGGACGAATGAAAGAAACAAGTAGGAGCAAACTTTTACCATATTCCCATCATATCAACAAAATTTCAAAGGATTTGGGACTATATGATAAAAATGCAACATCTTTTTCAGTACGTGCCCCCCCCCCCCAAAGAAGAAGATAGTTCTCTTCAGATGACGTCGTTCTCTGCAGGCAAACCATCAAAGGACAAGTTCTCATGTTTGCAGTGGAGCTGCAGTGGACATTTAAGTTGCATTGTATACTTCAAGTATGTCATGGTTTATTCACTATGCTCTTTTCATTGCACATCGCATTTTCTTTCTTCTGCTTTCTTTCTTTTTAATATTTAGCTGTTGTTGCTGTTAAACCCAGGTCAAGAAGGATAAAGGGAAGTTACATCTGCAGGTTCTGGTCAGAAAAGATACACTTAATGATTGAGTAAGCAAAGGCCACCATCAATGTCATAAACATAAGGTTAATAGCATTCGTTGTGGTGCTTTATATCTGTTACAGGACATTACAGAAATTTCACAAATGGAGTAAAGTACAGACAACTTACAGTACACATGTGGCACTCTTAAACTGTGGCTATTCTCTAAAACAAAAAAAGGAATCTAATTTTCCTTACTGGAAACAGATTGGTATGACTTAAAGTCTTATATAAAGTAAGTGATAGGTATCTATGATATTTTCCTTTTGGCAGCCGCTACCTCGCAGTAAACACACAACCGAGCAGATCAGAGGTAATATAATAATAGGCACAGGAGCATCTCCCCAGGCTTTTCCTGGTATCAGCCTTCTAACACATCACTGCTGCAGGCAGATACTTATGCACATGTAACATACTTACCAGATCACTCTTCAGCAGGCAGAGAGATACTCTGGAATGAAAACATTTTTGTCTTTGCTTTTTCTTTTTAAATGCAGTAAAAAATGCTTGTTTCCAAACATTTTATCACAAGTTTCTATCTCCTGACCATTTTAGATTAAACCCCAATTCTTTACATCCTAACACTTTGTTGGGAACACTTTCAAGATCATAAAAGGGTGAAAGTGCAAGTTTGTGAAACTGTAAAAAGCTTCCATTATTATTAAGTTTTTGTATCTTTTTTAAGTCAAATCTCTCAATTCTATAAAGTCTCACAAATGTGACATTTTATGTCTTTGTTGGTACACAAGTTTTATCCCATGCACATATGTGCAGCTTCAGGGACAGTTTCATCGAAATCCGATGCAAGATGCTTGCAGTTACAAATGTGAACTGTCAAAGAAGATCTTTACCAACTCAGACTTGGATAATTGGCTAGTAGTGCAAACGGAGCCAGGTTTTCTGGATGAATGTCATATGATTTGACGGGTGCAATACCCACATCAAAGCTTCTGCTGCACGGTTATGTATCTGCTCTGCCAGAATGCGATACAGTCACTGTTTACTTGGCAAGTTGGATGGACAGATGACAGAGGCATTGATCTCTGAGTCTGATGGCACAGAGCAGACCAGAGCTCCTCAGCTGGTGTAGTACTAGTACATTTATTTCGCTGAGGCAAACAAACTTGCCTCTCTTTCTTTACAGGCAAAAATCTCATTGCCTCTTTTACCTCTGGCTTTCCTCTCGTTTCTTCCTCAGTCTTCCTCCACAGGGATCTGTTACAGCTGAATGGTTCTCTAATGAGCTCCGGGTGAGAAGCAGAAAGTCATCCATAAGCATTCACATGGTCACAGTCACACACTTTCCCGTGCACACACATACACACTTATCTTGGCATCCTCAAGGATAATTGGGAAGAAGTCCCTTTGCTCAGCAAATCCCAGCATGCTGCCACCATTAAAGCACGGAGCTGTGTCTGCACAGCTCCGTCTGTGTGTGTGTGTGTGTGTGTGTGTGTGTGTGTGTGTGTGTGTGTGTGTGTGTGTGTGTGTGTGTGTGTGTGTGTGTGTGTGTGTGTGTGTGTGTGTGTGTGTGTGTGTGTGTGTGTGTGTGTGTGTGTGTGTGTGTGTGTGTGTGTGTGCGCGCGCGCCGCATGAGAGAGTCAGTGAGAGAGAGAGACACCTCGTTGGGATAGAGTTGACAGGTGAACTTAGGGATGAAGTGCAGCAGACAGCTTGTCATTCTGAGGGAAGTCAGTAGGTTGTGTGTGTTTGTGTGTGTGTGTGTGTGTGTGTGTGTGTGTGTGTGTGTGTGTGTGTGTGTGTGTGTGTGTGTGTGTGTGTGTGTATATGTGTGGCATGTAAAGTACGGTGTTAGTGCTTGGTTGAGCATGTCTAGGGCCTGTAAATGAAACTGCTCATAGCTCACAGACAGAGACAGAAAGATACCAAAGAAATGGAAAAAGAGAAGAATAAGGTCCATTTGACACAAAGGAAAGATTGTTTATCAGTTTTATGTCACAGTATAAGGAGCCACAGAAGTGATTTTATTTTGTATATGTGCTGTATAAACTATAGTTCATCGAGGAAAATGCTAGAACAAAATATTCACGCTGCAAAGTAAATTATTTGGCCAAAACTGGTTCTCGTTGTGTAACAATGTTTAATTATAGTGTACATGCCAGATTATCACCCACATGTACACCAGGACCTTTCCAACAGAGCACTTTGCTGTAACGTGATTATCAATCTTATGCACTAACTAGTGGTTTTAATATTCTGGATTATTTGTGAGTAGCTACATAAAATCATTACGTTACAAAGTCTTAAACTATATCCAGAGTATCGTCTTAGTAATGAGAGAAAGCCTCACTTGATGTGTCATTCTTCCTTCTATAGCTTGTGTTCCTTTGAAGAAATTTGTGTTTGATCTCACCAGTCAGGCTTGTGCTTCTGCTTTCATGTCTTTTAAGTTATTATGACAGATATTAATTATATTATTCATCTCTGACAGAAATGTTTCATATTTTAACATCATGAAACATGCATCAAATGTTATTCATAATACAATTTATAAATAATGTTTTTAACAACCAACTTTTTTGGGAGCAACTGTGTGCTTTCATGCCAAGAGCAGTATATATGCGGTGTTTGCTTTGAGAGAGCTGATGAAGTGAAAGGAAGGTCATAAGGAGTTGCACTATGTCTTTGTCATTTAGAAATAGTGTACAGCAGAGTGCTCAGGGAGGAAGTATGGTGCTGCTTGAGGAAATCTGCAGTGACAGTATGTTAGAGTGGTACAAAACATGTATGAGGGCAGGCGACAGTAAGGCCGCGTTCAGACTGCAGGCAAATATCCGATTTTTAGCCCATCCAGATTGAAACTGGATGACTCTTTTGAAGTCTGAACAGTCCCAAACCGCATGATATCCGATTTTTGCAAACCAGATGGAAACCACCTCCGGGAGGTAGTTTCATATCCGATCCATATCTCATTTGTGCAGATGCGTGTCAGTGTGAACACTCCAAACACTCAGATCGGATATGACTGTCCCAGACGCTCCAAACCACCCGCCCATTTCCAGTTGTGGAGCTACTCACCTTTCACAGAGAGCATGTACAATCTCTGATGTCACGTCAAAAACTATTATTTGTAGTTTAAGTGTTGCAAATTCACATTACAAATCATGTTTTAATAGCAGAAAAAAAGACCGCATTTCCACGTAGGTGCGGGTCGCCGCGTACCCTACGCCGTAGGCTCTGCGTTGGTGTAACGCGGAACTATAAATCAGCCTTCAGTCGCGCTGTGAGCCTGAACCTGCAGCCCGTCAGCCCCTCTCCTCCTAGGAGGAGAGGTTATGGAGCGGGGCTGCCAGTTATTCATTGCTGGTTTGTTTTGTTAACTCTGAGCTTTGTTGGTTGGTTTGTTAGTTTGCTGGTGGTTTTGTTCTGAACACCTTTCTCTGTTTCTCATTTTGCTGGGACGCCGGGTCCCTCCGCCAAGACACAACTTTTGCGGTATGCGTTAATTTTTATGTCTAAAAATGATGCGCAGTGCCGACCCAATCAGAAACGGTACAGATATTTTGGGATTTTTTTATATATATATATATATAAAAATACATGACTTTACACAATACACGCGCTGGGTGACACCTCCGCTCCGACGTCGTTGCTACGGCAACCCGTCAATGATGTGGCCCAGTCTGAACAGAGCCATATCTGATATGGACACTTGCTAAAAACAGTGTGGACAGTCAGCCCTGAAAATCGGATATGAGAAGGAATCAGATATATATCAGATTTGCCTGCAGTCTGAACGCGGCCTAAGGTGTGTAGTAGGAGTAGCAGATAGTTTTCAGGTGGAAGTGAGACTGCATCAAGGATTGGCCATGAGCCCGTTCTTGTTTGCCATGGTAATGGCTGGATCAAGATCCAGCCAAGTGATGAGGTCAGACAGAAGTATCCATGGACTAAGATGTTTGCAGATTACTGTGTAGTTTTTAGTGACAATTGGGAGCAGGTGGAAGAAAGCCAGGAGAGGTGGAGACATGCTCTAGAGAGAAAGGGAATGAAGATCAATCACAGCAAGGCAGAATACATGTGTGTAAATGAAAAGGGACAAGGCAGAACGGTGAGTGTAGAACGAGCACAGGCCAAGTAGGTGCTGAAGTTAAAATACTTGGGCTCAACTGTGCAGAGGAAAAGGAGAGAGCACAGGCCGTGTAGATTAGGTGATCAACATCATCTGCAGTTATCCGTGACAGAGAGGTAGATGGCTTGGACACAGGGCATTGACCAAGAGACAGGAAACAGAGCCAGAAGTGGGAGAGATGAACATGTTAAGATTTTTCTTTGGTAGTGACATAGATGTATAAAATTAAGAATGTTTTAAACTAAGTGGGGGGGGGGGGGGGGGGACCATGGGGGGGGGGGGGGACCAAGGGTCTATCATGATAGGGTAAAAAAGATCATCTGGGGCCTCATTTAAAATGGACTGCGTAGGAGTCATACTAAAAGTGCACGTACACCCAAAAGCCGAAAATGCCAGGCGCAAAAAAAAATCTGGATCTATAAAACCGTGTGCACGCACACTTGCAGGCAATGTTCGCTTTATAAATCACAGTCCAGCTGGAAGGCTGCGCAGCTGAATCTGCCTCATATCCCGCCCTCTACACGCCCACTTTTTACCTTAAAAGCGTAATGCAAAGTAGTATTTGCATATGAATGAGCCTGCTGAGCATGCGCAGTGGCTTCCTGCAGCCTGTTTGGCGTCAGAATGAATTGAGACTGTCGAGCCACCGTGCCACTGAATTTCACTGAGATCTGATATCGAAATGTTGTGGATGAGGTGGAGGACAGGAAAACGACATTATTTGGTGGTGACAGTAAAAGTAGAAAAAGTATATAAATAGTAGGTTGTAAAATAAAGCGTGCGTAAAACTCATTATATATATGAAAAAAACTCTGTGTCCCTTTAGAGCCCATAAACGCTCTACGGACCCCCTCATTTGTTCTCTCCTAAAGCGGTGGGTGAAGGAGGTTCCCGGCGTGTCCTGCACTGCAGCTCCAGCAGCACCATAGTCCTGACTGACGCTGAGCTTCACACACAGAGGGACACGATCAGCGCTATTTTATTATAAGTCTGATATATGTTGTGATATGTGATGACATTATTAAGAGTATGACATGAATCTGGCTTCATTTCACCACCTCACAGACTGCCTCGCCAGTTCCCCGTGTCTTACGTAAATTCTTACGGGAGGGTCAGGGTTGCCGTAGGGATCCGCAGATTTTTCGGTTAGTTTTTTCTTTTTAGATCCGAGGCTTTGCGTAGATGGCGGCGTCCGCAACTTTCAGGCGCTTTTTCTGCGCAAGCAAGCTTTATAGAGGAGGCCCCTGGTCTTTACCACGTCTGAAAATTAGGTAAACACAACCTCTGATGAGGAAAACTGCATGGCATGTGAGAGACATGAAACGTGGTTCTACTCAGTACAGAATCATGGGTATTACTTCATTTTTTACAAGCGTCCCCTCCATTTAGGCTTTATTCTGGTTCAAGAAATAATGACAGCATATGTCCATGTGTTACTGTCCATTTCATTTCATTTACTAGTTAGCTGATTTTTAGACCTGGTAAGAGTTTTCACACGGGTGCATTTTTAAATGTATTCATCCTGCACTTTCTAGTGGCGTGGACAATGACCACAGAAGTGTGTGAGTTGTCTCATTTGTTATATTCTGTGACACAGTGATACAACATTTTACTAATTTCAGACATACAAACAAAAAATAGTTTTTGACTTGACAAGACATCACATGAATGCATTCAGACTTTAAAAATCCAAATACACCTGCTTTGACTTTGTATCTGATGATGTCTCGTTGTTTTTTATTATTATTTGGATCAACCTGCAAAATTAAAAGAATATCATTCTTATTACCTTATCAAGATAAGGTAATAAGAATTATTTTGACTTATGGTCCAATAATTGGTCCAAGTGCTCTGAGGCAACATATTCTCCCTTTATTAACTCCTCTGTCAGTAAAACCTTGTGAGCTTGTCAAAAACCTGGGTGTTATTTTAGATGCTGATCTTAACTTCCAGAAACACATAGCTAATGTCTCCAGAACTGCCTTCTATCATCTCAGAAATATATCTAAAGTAAGATGCTTTCTGTCACAATCAGACTCTGAAAGGCTGGTTCATGCCTTTATCTCCAGTAGATTAGATTATTGCAATGCACTTTTTGCAGGACTAACAAAGCAAGTATTACATAAAATCCAGCTTATTCAAAATGCTGCAGCCAGAATTCTAACAAAAATCAAGAAGTATGAACACATCACTCCTGTTTTATCCTCTCTTCACTGGCTCCCTGTTAAACAACGAGTAGATTTTAAAGTACTTCTTATTGTCTTTAAATCTATGATTGGCTTAGCTCCCTCCTACATGGTTGACATGCTCACTGAATACATACCAGACAGATCCCTTAGATCATCAAATAAGAGTCTTATCATACCTAGAATCCACACACTAGATCTGCTCATGGTGCTTTCAGTCACTACTACACTCTCTGGAATTCCTCCCCACAGGAACTAAGGTCTGCTCCAACAGTGCCCACTTTCAAAAGCAGACTAAAAACTTACCTTTTTGCACAGGCGTTTGAATAAACTATACCAGGTTCGCTGGGTGATCGCACTTTTGTTAAAATGGAATTATGGTTGTTATTATTGTTTTTTCTCTTGTCATACTTGTTATCTATTTCTGTTATTGTAAACTTGTAATTTTGTTGGTTTGTTTGTTTATGTATTTTGAGCACATTGAGTCCATGCTCATAATGTGAAATGTGCTTTATGTGCAGTTAAAAATCTGGGCGTGATTTTTGATTCTGAGCTCACTTTTATTCCACATATTAAAAACATAACAAAGATCGTTTTTTACCATCTTAAGAACATAGCCAGAGTCCGCCCGTTTCTCTCTCAGGCTAGTACGGAGGTGCTGATGCATGCTTTTATCTCATGTCGTTTAGATTATTGTAACGCCCTGCTCTCTGGTCTTCCCAAAAAGAACATGTACAATCTACAATTATTACAGAATCATTTCACGCGTGCTGACGAGGACCAGAGGGCGGGAGCACATTACACCTGTTTTAAAATCGCTGCATTGGCTCCCCGTGCGCTTCAGGGTTGATTTTAAGGTTATTTTACTGGTTTTTAAGTGTCTTAATGGTCTTGGGCCTTCTTATTTGTCTGCACTACTTTTACCCTATCGACCCTCACGGACCCTGAGGTCCTACGGTGCTGGCCTTTTAACCATACCAAAAGTTAGAACCAGGACACACGGGGAGGCGGCATTCAGTTTTTATGGTCCCCGATTGTGGAACAGCCTCCCGGAGAACCTCAGGAGAACCTCAGGGCCGCAGAGACTGTTGATGTTTTTAAAAAGAGGCTCAAGACCCATCTCTTTAATCAGGCTTTTAACTGACTCATTTAACTCTTTTAAATTTTTTATGCTCACCCTTATTTTTATTGGATCTTACTGCTCTGTTTTATATTTAGTTTATCCTTTTTTATCATATTTTATTTTCATTGTTTTATCTTAATGTTTTATCTAAATATTTTAGTCGTTATTTATGGTCTATTTTATAAATTTTACTGTCTAGGTTTTAATGTCTTGCTTTTTAGACATACTTTTAGGATTTTACGTTATGTTATACTTTTTAAACTCTGTTAGTGTATTTTATCCTGCTTTCTTGTAGCTTTTAGCTCCAGTGTTTCATCGGGGGGGGGGGGGGGGCATTAATACATTTTATGTTTATGTTTTATGTTATGTGTATGTTTGTGGAAAGCACTTTGTGTTACATTTTTTGTATGAAAGGTGCTTTACAAATAAAGTTTGATTTGATTTGATTTGATTTGATTTATAAATAAATTTGACTTGACTTGACTTATGCATTATACGCCAAAAGCAACATTGCCTGGACCCATTTCTTCTGTGTGTTATTGCATTTCAACACAGACAGTTAGATGGCAGATTGAGATATTCACCTTTGTAAATCACCACAAAACATAATCATAAAACACTTTTTGCTGGTGTTTTTCATGAATACTTGCAAGGCATGCAGTGGTATAATTTGGAGAATATATTGTAGTTATCAATGCCTTCTAACTGGGATTTTCTCCAACTCATAGTAACAGCTTCTGTCTAACAAAGTTTATCACAATCCATTGCTTTTTACTTTAACACCATTAAATGTATGCCTCTTGAGCTTGAAGGAGATTCAAAGCAATTCAATTTGAGATTTTCTTTAAAATAGTTGGTTTGAGTCTCATGAAGGGGACAAAAAAGACGAGTCCATTAAATTCAATCTCAGACCTGTCTGGACATCGCTGACCCGTGATACCTGATGACTTGTGTATAATTGAGGTGAAAGGACAGGGTTTCTGATGCTGTTCAGTCATCTGGCAAACACCTTGTGAAGTAAGATCACTCAGGCACCCGACAATCAGATTTACAATTTCGCTGATAAGGCTTAGAGATGTGAACAACATAAAAGTAAAAATTTAAAAGAGACAAAATCTAAATATTCTCTTCAGTGTTAAACTGAGGGAAAAACATTCAGCTGACTAAAGTCAATAAGGGACCAAATTTGAACTGAGTGAGCGTTGGAAAAGCCCTCTTCAATTAGTCATGCAGCATTTGAAATCAATCTGGCCGATAACTTGTCATCTCCCCAGATATTATTTATTGAGCCAACAAATTTTAGTCCCAGTTTCAGCAGCTGATGCCAGGGCCTCATTGGCAACTCGGAGCAGGACTTTTTCAGGAAAAACCCTGCCACAGTGCCAGGGGGAAACAGCAACCTCTACTTGTGTAAATCCCCTCAAAGCCTCAGCATTATCTCCACAGTACAGCTTTAGGCTGTTGTATAATGAAATTCTTAAAAAAATAAATAAAAAATGTAGGACACCATGATGGTCTGCCTCTCAAACATGCACTACACTGTAACAGGAGCTGTGGATCATAATACCAGGTACTGTCGGTCACCGTGAGCCTTTTTACTACTTCATAACCACAATCATAATAATAATATTTTGTCAACTCCCATTAAATCTTGCAATCATGCAGTTTTATATGCATCTAAGATTAGAGATGCTAGTATTTTGTCAATATGTTCATATTCTTATGCACTCGTCAGTTGTTCACCAGTTTGCCATGTAAATGGTTATTTGGACTGAGAATTTTCATTTTTCATTTCATTTTATTCTTTATTTCATTCAAAAAACAAAACAATTTAATACAAATAAAAATACAAATGTTCCTAACTTATGAATGAAAAGGGAGCAGAAAGAAGAAGAATCTTATCTGATCTGCCCCTTTCACAAATAACATAAATTAATAATAATAAAAAAAAACAACTAAGTGAATAAAAACAACTAAAATTAAATTAAAATAACATTAAATAAAATTACCACCGCCTACGGGTATGTCAATCAAACTCAACATTTTTCGTTATATTTCCTTAACATGCAGGTTTTAATTGTTCTTTTAAATGTAATGTTTGATTTGGATTCTTTGTTTTCTTTGTTCAGATTGTTCCATAAATTGATTCCTTTCACAGAAACACAACGTTCCATCAATTTTGTCCTGCATCTTGGTTTTATAAAAATCTCTGTTCCTTTTAAGTTATACTTGCTTTTTCTTTTTTCAAATCTTTTCTGAATGTTGATTGGTAAAGTTTTTTTATGAGCTTTAAACATAATTTGCAGAATACTATAGTCTACTAGTTCATGAAATTTCAACAAATTTAACTGAAGGAATAATGGATTTGTTGGATCTCTATATCGTTTTCTACTAATTATCCTTATGGCTCTTTTTTGCAGAATGAAAATTGATTGAATAAATGTTTTACAGGCATTTCCCCAAACTTCAACACAGTAGGTCAGATATGGAACAATCAGAGTGTTATATAAAATGTACAATGCTTTGTTGTCCAATAAATCCTTAACTTTGTGTAACAGAGCAATTGTTTTTGATATTTTTATCTTTGTATAATTGATATGTGATTTCCAATTCAAATTCTCATCCAGCATGACACCCAAAAACTTGGTTTCCATTACTCTAATAATTTCAATACCATCTATATTAATTGAAGTGTCCGTTTCTCTTTTTCTGTTACTAAATATCATGAAGTTTGTTTTTTCAAGATTCACTGATAATTTATTTACCACAAACCATGTTTTTATTATTTTAAATTCCTTTTTAACCACATTCAACACATATGTTAAATCTTCCCCAGAATAACAGTGTTTTCCCTGCACCATGAAAAGTTCTAAACCAGCTGCATGGGTAATAACGTGCCAGATGTCTGAAAATGTATCGCTGATCAAAACTGACAGGACTTTGAGGTCCGGACTTGCTCTTTACTTCTTTCACAAAGCTTGTTTTTGATATTAAACACTAATATCAGATTAGGTGAAGCACCAGTTCATACCAAATTTAATCTCCAATCATTCTATACAGAAAGTAAACATGTTCACTGCATGTTATACACAGCATCATTTTTTTGTCATCATTCATTTTAAAAAGAATAAAGCAAATATTTAGAAAATGGTGTGAGCAATACTAAGTAGCCCTGAAGGAGATGTCTCCACAAAGTCCTTTGTATACACTTTCTGTACACTGAATTCACTTTGTGTGTAGAAACCCTACCGACACCATTTTTGAGGTCAAATGACATTTTTAAGTCTCTTCAGAGGACCTTTAGAGGTCCTGCCACAGCATTCATGTGGGTTCACCTCTGGATAAAACCTTGATTCATTTATTTCTTTGTACTTGTACTTTCTTTGTATAACTCTGTACTGATGTCGTTTTGCTGGTTTGCTTTGGACCATTGTCCTGTTGTTGACACACTTTTGACCCAGCTTTAGCTGTCAGACAGATGCTCTCACATTTGCCTACAGTACTCTGGTATAGAGAGGTGCACACAACTGCTCCCCAGGCTGTTTTCAGACTGAAAAGACTGTCTGGATTCTGGCAGCACCTCCAAAGAAAGTGCCTGTTTAGTTTTCCTGTAACTGTGTTTTCATGCATGTTGAAATCTAAATTGTTTGGAAAGAGTTATAAATGTTCCCAGACTGAAAGAACCACCGTATTAATTTTCCTCTTAGTATTGCAGACGTGGTTTTTTTTCACTTAATCTTCCCATTTTATGCCAAAAAAAGTAATTAATTAATAAATTAGGTTGTTTGCCTGAGGCTGTATTTATTCCTAATAAAACACATTAAGCCAATATCAAAGTCAGCCTACTACCACCTTAAGAATATATCAAGGTCAAAAGATCTGATGTCTCGGCAGGACCCAGAAAAACGAATCCATGCATTCATCTTTAGTAGCTAGATTATTGTAACAGCATCTTTACAGGTTTACCTAAAAAGTCAGTATCAATTTATGGTCCCGCGTTAAACCGACGTTAAACCTACGCCGTAGGTTACGTAACCTCCGGCGTAGGCTCTGCGTCGATTTAACGCGGAACCATAAGGCTTCACTTTGAACGGCCGGTTCACACCGACGTCCAGCGGTTGGAGTTACTTTGTCAGACCTCCCGGAATAACAGCAAGCACAGCGTTCATATTTTTCACTTCTTTTTTTACACTGTCTGTGTGAGATGGGTGCGCATAGAGTCACAGATCAGCAGCGATGGTGATGTGTGGAAAATACCACCGGGTCCCCGCAAACATACACCTGCCTCAGCCACTCATCATCCCTTCATCCATCCAGCCCTTTTTGAACATTTCTACATTTGTAGACGGTAGAAAGTACCAGGATAGCGAGATTTACATGAAGTTGAGAGAAAAGTTGCGCGAAGCAGCATTTGTTTTGAATTTAGATACAGGAAGAAGAAGCAGAAATGACGGTAATTGCGTCATCACCTTCTCCGCGCGTCGCTGCGGTTTGATCGGGATATCCCGAATGATTAATTACCATGTAAACAGGGATAACCCTGTTTACTCACGCATGTAAACTGAATATTCCGAATGTTTCAGTAACCGGAATATTAGCAATAACCCGAATTTTGACTGCATGTAAACGTAGTGTGTTGTGACACAACGGCAGCTCGTTCAGAACTCTGCTGCTCGAATCCTCACTAAGACCAAACAAGTGGACCACATCAGTCCAGCTGTGAGGTCTTTACACTGGCTGCCTGTCCGTAAGAGGACAGACTTTAACGTTCTGATACTGGTCTATAAAGCTCTGTATGGTCTACATAGGACCAAAATACATCAGTGACCTTCTGAACCCGTATGAACCTTCCAGACGCCACAGGTCATCCGGATCAGCTTTTTTTTTAGTTCCCAGAATCGGAACCAGAGAAGCTGCATTCAGCTTCTATGCTTCACATAGAAGCACAAACTCCCAGAAAGTCTCAGATCAGCTGAAACACTCAGGGCCTGATTTACTAAAGGTTTGCGTGTGTAAAAACGTGTGCAAACTTGACAGCACCCGCAAACCAATGTGCCAGCTGATCTACTAACAGCGTGCAAAGAGGACTGCGCCTCTCAAATGAGCAAAATAGCACACGCTATTCATTTAGTACTTTTGCCCTGATGAATAATCAATATGGGGCGTACCCGCCAGAAATCGCTAAATACGGGGAGGGGAAAATGCAAATATCTCCATTTACCACACGCAATGAGATTTACCAAGCCTGAAAGTTTTTGCGGGGATTGTGATTGCGTCTGTATTTAATACGTTCAAAAGGAAGGTGCTAATCTCCACATGCAAAAGGAGAAATATTTTATTTGAATGTTAAATCGAGTATTATTCAGCAAAAGGTTGCCACAGGAGGTACATTAATTTTTTTATTTGTGATAATAAATAAATCACGTGTTTTCATGGAGAAAAAAGTGTTTCTCATTGTGCGCCTATACTTCGTTCTGCAGTTGTCATACCCCGGTGTTGTGCCGTATTCAGCACCCCTGCCGTGAAAAGCACCCCCTCGTCTGACAAAAATGATATTCTCATTCCGTGTCACGTTCTGTTTAGCGTCCAGTTTTGTGTTAATGATTCATGTTTAAATGCGCTCATGGATTCCACAATAGTCAAACTTTCCCACAATCACAGTCACAGATAACAAAAATCGGGTAAATGGTTATTGATGTCATTAATTAATAGCCTGCTTACTGTGTTGTCTTCCATAATATTTGTAAATATATATAATATAAACTCCTAAGTATGTGTTTGTGTGAGTGTGTATATATAAATATATTGAAGTGTCAGTGTGTTGTTTTTTTTCTTGGTCTACTTATCATTGAATATACGAGGGGGTGCTTTTCACGGCAGGGGTGCTGAATACGGCACAACAATTTGCCTCGTCCACTAATATCTCTAACTCCAACTCGTCAAATTTCATTTTGCGCTTGCGACTATATCCTGCTTTCCATCCAGACTCTCCAAGGCGCAAAGTTTGCGCTTGCAAACCGTAAGACACTCAACACCTCATTTAAATACTGAGGTTTGCACCTGTTATCAATTGCGCACGCAATCTTAGTTGATCACCCGCAAAATACACAACAACAGCACGCGCAAACTTTTTGTGCACACGCAATTTAGTACTCTTTATTTAGGATCTTAGTAAATCGGGCCCTCAGTGTATTTAAATCCAGGTTGAAGACTCACCTGTTCTCAGCTCTATTTGAATAAATCTCTATATCTGCAGTCCCAAAACGTAATCATATTTTAACTACTGATTTTTTCAGATTTTCATCTATTGTTCTTATTTCTTTCTTTTTTGTTTAAATTTCAAATCATGCTTTTTATTTATGTTTTAATGTCTTTGTAAAGCACTTTGAATCACCTTGATGTTGAATTGTGCTACAGAAATAAACTTGCCTTGCCTAATGCCAAGATACACAACGGTGTGTGATTTCTTTTTATGTTTTACACAAAAAAATGGAGGTACTACTTTGACTCCATGTAAAATAATATGTATCTCTCACTTACTTGAAATAAAGTGTTGTCAAAGGTAATAACTTTTGTGTGCGGAATAGCTCACCTGGTTGAGCGTCTGCATGCTTTCAATAAAGGGAACTAGTGGGGCAGATCGAAAGAAAAAAGTGTAGTGTGTGTGTGCGTGTGTGTGTGTGTTTGTGCACAAACAATACAAACTTAATACTCTTTTTTCTGCCAATGCTGTTGGGTATAAACATCATCAATCACCGAAGGAATGACATTGTACATTAAGTTTGTTTTTGGATCCGTGAAAAGATTTTGTCATTATACAACACAGTCAGAACTGCTTTGCATGAAATGTGACTGTTTGGATTAGAAAATAATAATAGAGGACGTGAGCATGACATCCAAATATAACAATCATGTATGTTAGAACAAAGTCTTATATTACTAGTGTGTCTGTTTATAAAAGCCTTGCACCGGTGCATTTTATTTTTCTGGCCTGTCTCTCAGTTACCTAAGAAACTGGGTGAGTCATGGTTACAGCTCGGTTGAGATTTAGAAAGTGATGGATATCAAGTGAGGGGGAGGTATAACAGTAATCTCAAATCTGTCCAACACCCACTCTGATCCACTCTTTCATGCCTGCGTTCCTTTGTCGCCCTACCGTCTTAGTGATTTGTGGAGGAGGACTCTGCCTCAACTTTCCTCTTCTGAGGAAAGACAGCAGCGTACCGTGTTGTTGGAACCCTTAATATTTCTTGTGGAAGGAAAAGATTGGTGAGTAGAGTATATCACCACAATACCTGACACATTTACTGCATAACTCTAAAAACGGTTGTTTCCTTCCAACCGCAACACTATCTACATGATTTGTTGATAGTGTTTCACAACTCCTCAATAGTTTTCTTTCTGTTTGTGAAACCCTCCCCATAAATTTCAGAGGGAACAAATCATCTGAGAACTGTAAGAATTACCCCCATTCGTCCTTTAATCCATCCATTAACTTGCACTTATCTGAGTTGAAGTCACAGAGCAGCAGCCTAACCCAGACCTTCCTCCCCCCAGCCACCTCCCCTTGCTCCTCTGGGAGGATGCCAACTAGGGATGGGCGGTATGGACTAAAAAATGTATCACGATAATTTCTGGCATTTATCCTGATAACGATAAAAATTACGATAAAAAAAATACTAATTCAACTCCACCTTTTTAACTATAAATCTATCATCACATTCAGTCTTTGGAGCCAAAACACTGCTCTAAAAGATACTAAATACTAAACTACACCAATTAAATTTAATTGATCCTTCTTTCTTTCTTTCTTTCTTTCTTTCTTTCTTTCTTTCTTTCTTTCTTTCTTTCTTTCTTTCTGGCTCATTTCTTTCTTTCTTTTTGGCTCATTTCTATCTTTCTTTCTTTCTTTCTTTCAGGCTAATTTCTTTCAGGCTCATTTCTTTCTTTCTTTCTTTCTTTCTTTCTTTCTTTCTTTCTTTCTTTCTTTCTTTCTTTCTTTCTTTCTTTCTTTCTTTCTTTCTTTCTTTCAGGCTCATATCTTTCTTTCTTTCTTTCTTTCTTTCTTTCTTTCTGGCTCATTTCTTTCTTTCTTTTTGGCTCATTTCTATCTCTTTCTTTCTTTCTTTCTTTCTTTCTTTCTTTCTTTCTTTCTTTCTTTCTTTCTTTCTTTCTTTCTTTCTTTCTTTCTTTCTTTCTTTCTTTCTTTCTTTCTTTCTTTCTTTCTGGCTCATATCTTTCTTTCTTTCTTTCTTTCTTTCTTTCTGGCTCATATCTTTCTTTCTTTCTTTCTTTCTTTCTGGCTCATATCTTTCTTTCTTTCTTTCTTTCTGATTCATTTCTTTCGTTCTTTCTCTCTGGCTCATTTCTATCTTTCTTTCTTTCTTTTTGGCTCATTTCTATCTTTCTTTCTTTCTTTCTTTCTTTCTTTCTTTCTTTCTTTCTTTCTTTCTTTCTTTCTTTCTTTCTTTCTTTCTTTCTTTCTTTCTTTCTTTCTTTCTTTCTTTCTTTCTTTCTTTCTTTCTTTCTTTCTTTCTTTCTTCCTTCACGTACATTGTGCGTGGATTTAACACAGAACCATAAATCAGCTTTACACAAAAACATCATCAACGGGAATTTATCATTTTTACCGTGAGATACAAATTCTTATCGTGGGGAATTTTTTTGACGGTTGCCAACACAATGTTCTCACCAGCGTGTCCTGCATTGGCCAGGTCTTCTCCCAGGTGCCCAAAACGCCTTCTGAGGGAGGTGTTTGAGTGACACCCAGTATTGAAATGTACAGGGTAATAGCCACTGCTAATTTGCTTTAGTAGTGTTATCAAGTCCAAGTCTATGTACCATCTAAGGACAAGAGGTCAATTCTCTGCCGTGTACTTCAGTGGGCTGTATTTGCTGTAGGTGCATTTATTTTTGTCAAAATTGTCACCAGGCTGCCAAAATATAGAATGTATTACAGGTATTTAGCAATAGATCCTTCCTGCCCGCAGGAATAAACCTGTATAATGAAAATGAAGAGGCTTAAATCATCGAAACTATTAGGGGTGGGTATTGGGAAGGACCTCACGATACGATACGCATCACGATACTTGAGCCACGATACGATACACATTGCGATATCCTGATTATTATATTCTACATAGTTCACCGAAAAATGTAAAAATGCATTACACATCTTAAAATCCAAGTTGTATATATGTACATCAGATGATAGTGATGGATCTTAAAATCCCAGTTGCACGTTCATCAGATTATAGTGACAATTCATGGGACAAACTGAGTCAAAACAATGTTTTATTATAACTATACAAGCTAAAGTTACAACATATTTGTATATGTTTTTCATATTATTTACATCATATGAAATTAACATTAAATTTAGTATGAGGTTGCTTTAATTATGTGGCAAATGATAATAAACACAAGAAAGATGGAACTAAAACCAAGGACAGGCACAGTGATCAGTCAGTATAGATATAAATCCCTAAATAAATAAACCTCTGTCCATTATTTTTAATTTTTTAAGGACAGGCAATTGTGTTATATAAAAAATAAATGATAAAATGAAATAAAACGTGAAATAAAACCTGAGCTCGGTGCAGGGCCCTCCCAGGGTTGGTAGAGAGTGGCAATGCCCAGGACTGTCACTTAGGTAGGAGCACTGGGGGATATAATGGGAAAAAAATCGGGGATAAAAAATATTAAAAAAAAAAAAAAAAAAAAAAATCGATATTCAAATTTTGAATATCGATATTGAATCAGCTGGAAAAGTATGGCGATATATTGCCATATCGATATTTTTGCCCACCCCTAGAAACTATTACAGTAATTAATTTCCCTTCCGGGATTAATAAAGTACTTTTGAATTTTAAATTGAACATACTTCTTTTGAAATGTTGTACATTGTCTTCGATGGACAGAAATGTAAGTTAAAATTAAAATTTTATGTTAGTGAAAGCCGAAAGATGAGGCTTTAAATAGTTTATATGTGAAAAATATTTTCTTGTGTCCAAGCAAAAGTTTAAGATCCCAACTCTTTGTTTTGTATGCACTTTCAGTCGCTCCTGTCTGTGACTTCTTGGCACTGAACAGAAATTGTGAGCGGGTTGTGCATTTGTGTATGTGCGTGCACCTGTCTGCTGGCCTTCCACGTGTGCGTGCTGGTTTATTTGCCATATGCCAAGGGCTCTTTGGAACAGAGGCACTATTATCCATTCATCAGGCCTGCAGCATCAGCATCTGCCAGTTTCCCTGATCTATAGTCTAATTTACACCTCAGACACCCGCGCTCCCTCTTCTCAAAAGCCCTGTTGACACAAAACTGGATTCAAAACTATAAATCTACAAATGCTGCACTGTTGCTGGGTCCCACTGGTCAGTATGTTTGTGTTTTCAGAGGCAACAGTTATGAATCCATGCATGAAGCCATTAAAAAGCAGACAGATGAAAGGTGTTGCCTGTAAATCCGTGAACCCAAAGGGACAATTTAAAACTTTTGGCATTTAGCATAAAATCTCATCTTAAAATGTAAATGAATAAGTAGGAGTGAAGTGATGGACAGTTCAGAGAAAGGAATGGCTCTCATCAGCTGCTCAACAGCTACTAAAAGAGCCCACTACGAACCTTCTCCATGTCCTGCACATTCATCATCTCCCTCACTCACTTCCTTTATTGCTTTTATAGTAGCAGCTGTGGACCCCAGGTATCAATTTATGCTGCGGACTAACAAGCATGACAAAAACAGTGAGGGGTGGAATGGGGGAGCAGGCGGAGGTGGTTTCTTCATTTAAATGACATAAGAAAGAAGAAAAAAAACATTACATTCACTCACTCATCACTCACTCATCTTCTCCCGCTTTATCCGTTCCCGGGTCGCGGGGGCAGCAGCCTCAGCAGGGATGCCCAGACTTCCCTCACCCCAGACACTTCCTCCTCCTCTTCCTCCAGCTCTTCCTCCAGCTCTTCCGGGGGGAGTCCGAGGCGTTCCCAGGCCAGCCGAGAGACATAGTCTCTCCAGCGTGTCCTGGGTCTTCCCCGGGGTCTCCTCCCGGAGGGACATGCCTGGAACACCTCAGTAGGGAGGCGTCCAGGAGGATCCGGTACAGATGCCCAAGCCACCTCAGCTGACTCCTCTCAATGTGGAGGAGCAGCGGCTCGACTCCGGTCCAGTACATCGACCGCATTACTGCGGACGCTGCACCGATCCGTCTGTCAATCTCACGCTCCATCGTTCCCTCACTCGTGAACAAGATCCCGAGATACTTGAACTCCTCCACCTGAGGCAGGACTTCTCCACCCACCCGGTAGGCACGCCACCCTTTCCCGATGGAGAACCATGGCCTCGGTCTTGGAGGTGCTGATTCTCATCCCTGCCGCGTCGCACTCGGCCGCAAACCGCCCCAGCACATGCTGGAGGTCCCGGTCTGATGAAGCCAACAGGACAACATCATCTGCAAAAAGCAGAGATGAAATCCTGAGGTTCCCAAACCGGATCCGCTCCGGCCCCTGGCTGCGCCTAGAAATCCTGTCCATAAAAATTATGAACAGGACCGGTGACAAAGTGCAGCCCTGCCGGAGTCCAACATGCACCGGGAACAAGTCTGACTTACTGCCGGCAATGCGAACCAAACTCCTGCTTCGATCATACAGAGACCGGACAGCCCTTAGTAGAGGGCCCCGGACTCCATACTCACTCAGCACCCCCCACAGAATGGCACGAGGGACACGGTCAAATGCCTTCTCCAGATCCACAAAACACATGTGGACTGGTTGGGCAAATTCCCATGAACCCTCGAGCACCCTGCAGAGGGTGTAGAGCTGGTCCAGTGTTCCACGACCGGGACGAAAACCGCATTGTTCCTCCTGAATCCGAGGTTCAACTATCGGCCGTAATCTCCTCTCCAGTACCCTGGCGTAGACTTTCCCGGGGAGGCTGAGAAGTGTGATCCCCCTGTAGTTGGAACACACTCTCCGGTCCCCCTTTTTGAACAGAGGGACCACCACCCCGGTTTGCCACCCCAGCGGTACTGTCCCCTTCCTCCATGCAATGTCGCAGAGGCGTGTCAACCAAGACAGCCCTACGACATCCAGAGACTTGAGGTACTCAGAGCGAATCTCATCCACCCCCGGTGCCCGGCCACCGGGGGTGGATGAGATTCATCCAACTGAAATCCCAGTTTTAACATGCATGTAAACATGTTAATCCAACTGAAGTTGAACTAAACCAAACTTCTCATATTCAGACCAATAACGCAATAAGATAACGCAATTAAAGTCATGCTAATTGATCTGGATAGAAACTGGCCTCCTTGCTCTGGGCATAGAAATAAGAAACACTCAAGAGTACAAGACATTCAGAGTTATAACTCTTTCCAGTTCATCATACGAATATGCACCACCAGCCACACCACAGATGTATCTGTTGTGTTGGTATAATGTTACATTTAGCTTCCTATTCCAACGCGATCCAGACTGATGGAAAGGTGTAGTTCTTTGACTGACCACTAGGGGCTGGATCCAAAAAAAACAGTTCATATCCATGGTGGCCCATGCAAAAAAAGGCCAACTTTGCAGCATAATTAAATATATTTACGGCCTATTTAAACATAATTACAGCCTTAAAATGACTTCAGAAAACATGTTGGTGATGTTACAAATGTTTGTCCAGCTCTTTTCAGTCTGATTCACTTTGTTTGTTAAATTTCTTCAGCTGGCATGTATATACTGTATTGGACAAAGATAAGAGTCCACGAAACTGTTCATGTAAACATTCTAGAAAATGGATAAATAAGGTAATCGTGAGAATTTCAGGCAATGCAATGCTGAAATCAGTGGTTTAAAAGAAAGAACATATGTGATACTAAAACCTGAGGTTTAAAGGAGCTACCTGAAAGTCCCAGATTACCAGGGTGTGTTTTTCACTGCCTTTTGAAATAAGAAATGACATAAATTTGACCACTGTCAAAGTAATTATTCAACACCATTCTCCAAGGAGCATAAATAAATGTGTTTTTCTCAAAAGAAAAAAAGAAAAGGAAAAGCCTTGTGATAAATATTGTCCCCAAAATTACAACATGAAAATTTAAAGGCATCCTAAGCTTCATTTATCACTTTGACTATTCAAACAGCATTCAAATACCAAGTGAACTGAGGAATGTGAAAATAAAAGATGGGTTGAGCTAGATCCAAAACAACACTAAATCAAAGTAATAAAATCTTATTTACAGATTGTTTCAAAGCAGGGATTTGTGAGACTCAAAAACAAAGAATAACTCAGCCACACCTCTAATAAACTCCACAGAAAGGGTTACCGAAAACCAGATTACATGTACAAACGTTGCTCTGGTGTCTGAACCTGCATGAAAGACAGACAAATATACATATACATATATATATATATATATATATATATATATATATATATATATATATATATATATATATATATATATATATATATATATATATATATATATATATATATATATATATATTTGTCTGTCTTTCATTGTCTGTCACTGCTGAAGTGCATGTTTTATAACCTTGTTTATAGTCCAGACTTTTTTTTTCCCCCTCACATTTGCTTAAATCGTCATTAAAAACATATGCATAATGTTAATCAACTAACTTATTAGGCAACAACGTGAAGAAATAATGTTCTTGACCAATCAGAACAGATCATATCCTCCAGGAGGGGAATTGCAGCAGGTATAAGAAAGTTTGGGTGGATGAAAAAAGTTGTTCTAGTAATGAACAGTGTCACAAAAATTGCATTATTATCATTATAGTTGTTTTTGCCGTTATTAAGATTAAAGTGTGCACACTTAGAATATAAAATGTACTGATCCAAATCCCATCACATCATTTCACGGATCAACTGAAATGCACCAACAATGAGATGCTTGACTAATTCTGCAGTTTTAAGTCGACTGATTGAAATATTCCTGTAGAGGCAGTGAAAGATTTCTTCATCCTTGTCAGAGTAAAACAGAGGAGCTGGACTGCACCATTAAACAGCATGTCAGCCGGGCTAGCTGCCAGACGACCCATTCAGATATCGCACCAAAAGGCAGCGCATAAATCGATTGTCAGTTCTTGCAAGATAAAAGAAAATGCTGGATTATATGTCTAACTACTGACATTGATGTTATTTACAAAGCACCATCAAATATAAGGCCTAGACATTGTTTGAATCTAATAAAAAAAAAAGTATTTTAGAGTTGACAAAGATTTGTCCTTGACTTTGTATGCTCCATATGCTATATATTAAATATTTTTTGATCTAATGTTTTGCACTGAAATTAATTACGGTGACGGGGAGTATTTTTTTTATATTTTGGTTGGGCTCTAATAAATGCCAGAATTTATATGTAATAAAAAAAAAAAAACACCTTCAGTTACAAAACAATTATTAGACTAAAACTTTTAAATATGTCAATTCTGATGTTCATATTGTCAAAACGGACGGGGCAAGTGGTCTTACCGTTTGTGGAGCTGCGTGGAGCTGTGATATCCAAACTGTTGCTTGCAAAGTTTGCATTCCATTTTTTTTTTTACATTGTCTATTTTTATGAAATTCTGCCACACTGCAGATGTCTGTCCTGATAAAGTTCAACAAATCACCGGACCTTTTTTTTTTTTTATTGAGAAGAAGTTATATACAAAGTAATCAGACAAGTGCTCCAATATATGTAACAAAAAATAAATATAAAAGTGAAATTAACAGAAGTACGAAGAATGACACATAAATGAGTGAATAAATAAAATGTGAAAAAGTAAATGAAAAAAAAAATAAGTAAAATATGAATACAGTATTCATCTTTAAAAAAAACTTCTCGTATATATCGGTGGATGTTACTTTGTTTGGTGTCAATTAGTTTAAGGGATTTAATGTACTCAAGTAAGAAACCTTTACAGTGGGGTGGAGTTTTGGAGTATTTACATTTGTGTATGTGAAATTTGCCATACAGAATGAACAGGTTTATAGTAAAAGTGATGTCAACAAATCACCAGACCTTGTCCCCTTTACTTTATAATGTAACCTTCAATGGTCAGTGGGTTGACCTAATCCAAAATAGCAAAAACAAGGGGGTGTCCACAGAGCCGGATTAAATAAATGGACTACACTAGGCAGACTGTGATTTTTGGGCCCCCCTCCATCGATGTTATTTATGAAATCTTAAACTTACCAAAGTTACTAATAAAAGTTAATTCACATTTTACATAGCAAAGTCATAGTCAAGTTGGTTCTTTGTATTCCAAAATAAGTCATGTGTTGTATATTAAACAGTCTATAAGACTATTTTTAGATTTTTATTATTTATACGTTATTACTACGCTCTATTAAATGCTATTAAATTATCCTTATCTTATCGATTGTGAGCATTTTGCAGAAAATCTTAATTAAATGTGTTGATTAAATTGAATAGTTAAATAAGAAGTCAAATCTACAAAGACCAATACAATTTGCAGTAAGACAAAGTGTGCTGTAGTATGTATTTTTGTATGTGTATATGTATGTATGTGTATGCGCATGCAGAGCCGTTTGGGAGATTTGCGAGGCCCTGTGGGAAATGGCCAGGGGGGCCCTCGCGAAATTTTTGGGTTTTTCGGGTCGGATCGGGTGTCTATATGCGCAATTTTAACTCTCCAATTAGCAAAATACTGGATACCTTCCCCTGCCTCATCATCATCTGGGCTTGCCTCGACGCGGGGCCCCATGGCTGCTTGAGACCCGGGCGGATCGGTGATTTTTGTAACAAATTTATCAAACGAGCCTTTCAGAGAGGAATTAAACTCTTCCATTTTTTTTCTTTTTTTTCTTTTTTCATCCCCTGATGGAAATTTCCTGAATCTTTCTCGTTCTCTCGACATTGTGTGACAGTTTGTTCCAACTCCACCGTCTGGATCAGAGCAGCTTGTGTCCGCGCTTGGTCTGATCAGTTGTATTGAACAACAGACACGCGTCATCATTGCACATATATTTATTGATATGCACAGACTAGTACATATTTAGGTCTGTAATGGAACGTGACTGTTGATATTTATAAGGGAAAAAAGGACAAAAAAAACGAAGAAAAAAAAAAATTGGGGGGAAAAAAAAAACGCCCATAGCGCCAGGCCCCTTGGGGCGCGAGGCCCCGTGCGATCGCACGGTTCACACATCCCTTGCGGCGGCCCTGTGCGTATGTATGCGTATATATATATATATGTATGTATACTAAATATAGCAATAATGCACATATATATATATATATATATATATATATATATATATATATATATATATATATATATATATATATATATATATATATATATATATATATATATATATGCCTTAGGTTTTTACCGGCATGTTATCAACCATTAATATGTGTGCAGACAAAAAAAAAAATTCTTTTTTTTTTTTGTCCCTCTGTCTGGGCCCCCCCTGTCAATCGGGCCCTAGGCACATGCCTAGTTTGCCTTTGCGTTAATCCGGCTCTGGATCTCCAAAAAGATAGGCCGTTACCTGTGAAAGAGGTGTGCTCTGAAAGCACCCCCTTTAGAACGTTCTTCCTGATTAAATTAAATGACATTAAAGAATTGACCAATCAGAATTTTAGTTGAGCCAGGCTGCATTAACTAATAAATCGACCAGTCGACTGGGAGATTACAGCCCTAGTGGAAATCCCTCACCTTTGTCTCCTGTCTCCTTATTCTGCCAATGCTGGATTTACTGTATGGTAATAACCTCCGTGAGTAAGCTTCACTCCAACATTACGTTCTCGGTGATGGAAAGTAGTCGCAGCTACTTTTGTCCCATTTCACTCAGTCAGCTGTGAAATCACCAACCTGAAATAACATCCAGTTGTTCAATTGCTGATGCTGAAACAGAGTCACTGGAGGGTGGTGTCTATAAATACTTTCTAATATTCATCATGGTGGTGTCTTGAAAAGCTGTCTAATATCCTGTTTTAGTTAGCCAGACGTATAGATAACAGCAGTCTACTGATGAGAGCGCCAGTTTACTTTTGACATCAGAACCTAACCAGTTCCTTATTTAGTTAACACTAAACTTTGATCCTCAGTACATCATAAAAAAACGTAACAATGTACAAAAATCATGAAACATCTACCATGAGTTAAGAAAGCTGGATTTTAGCTCATTGTATGAATCTTCATTAATGTGCCGTACATGATGGAGCGTTTTTTATTTATTTATTTTTATGACAAATAGGAACAATTTAGTAGAAGTTAGATTTTTGTGAGGATTTTTCAAGCCCACTGTTTGACAGAAGTCTCTGGCCTTTTGGAGCACTTTAGATGTTTGATGAAGGCTACGTGTCCACAGGGCGTATAAACTCATGAATATTCCAATTTTAAGGGACATGAAAATGCCATTGTGTCGTTCAGGATTTGAAATTACATTTAGAGATTCACTCCAGACATTCAGAGATTGGGTTGCACCATAAAGAGATCCTGCCCAGCGACTGCTCTTCATCCCCTCATAACTTCCAGCCTCCTCCTGCCTCCCTTTGTTTGATGGCAACCTGATCAAAGCTGCCCCTGGCTCCACCTTCTTCCTACTAGAACAGGGGTCGGCAACCCGCGGCTCTAGAGCCGCATGCTGCTCTTTAGCGCCGCCCTAGTGGCTCCTGGAGCTTTTTCAAAAATGTTTGACCTTTTTTTCCCCTTGTTTTTCTTTTTTTCATCTTTTTTTCTTTTTTTCTCCTTTTTTTTCTTTTTTGCTCTATTTCTTTTGTCTTCTTTTTTCTTATTTTCCTTTTTTCTTCTCTTTCCTTTTTTTCTCTTTTTTTCTTCCTTTTTTTCTTTTTTTTCCTTTTTTTCTTTTTTCCTTTTTTTCACTCTTTTTCCTTTTTTTCTCTTTTTTCTTCCTTTTTCCTTTCCTTTTTAATCTCAACATTTTGACTTTTTTCTCTCAAAGTTTTGACTTTTTTCTCAACATTTCGACTTTTTTCTCGACATTTTGACTTTTTTCTCGACATTTCCACTTTTTTCTCGAAGTGCATAATGAAAAAAAAATCTTCCCCCAGTTATAACTAATATAGATACATGCAGCATGTGTTGTCTTCATTCTCAGGCTGATACAAGTCTTTTCATTTTTTGCGGCTCCAGACATATTTGTTTTTTGTGTTTTTGGTCCAATACGGCTCTTTCAACATTTTGGGTTGCCGACACCTGTACTAGAAGGTGAGCATCATGTCTGAACTCACTGCTCGATACTTCCAGAGCCCCTTAATTTAAAGCCAACTAATGCTTATACACTTCCTGTACTACAGCGTCCTGTGTGTCAAACAGACAATGCGAATATGAGCATTAGGAAACTGAAGTGCTGCTGAAATTGTCAAACATCTTCAAACACCTAGAGAAGCTTGCATTGAATAAGGTTTGTTGATTCCCAAGTAATGTGTGTGGATACAGCACTTAACTTACCATATGGCTTGGGGTTAACATATAATGAATGTGCAGTATAATGTTGAATGTCTACCCAGGGACCTAATTTATCAAGAAAAGGCCAACAGTGTCAAAGTCATTTTCCACTGAGATGTAGAAACACACCGAATGACTCAATATGGCTGTAATGTTCTCACTGTCCCTGCATGTATTTGTATTCCTACCACCATGGGAGACCCAAGTTCAAATGAATGAATGCGACAGACACGCACAAGATGATGCAACGCTCTCATTTCAATGGAAAATACTGATTTATCTTGATTTAAAGTGTGCATACTTCATGCTTTTTTGGTGTTCCTGTGTTAATTAACATTTTCACCTTCAGGACTTTAGGAGCAAATGTGTTTTTTTTTACTTCTAATTATAAAAAATGTCTTTTGGTGATATTATTTTCATCTAAAGTCTACATATCTTTAAGCAGGAGTGTATTTTGGGAGCCCATGTACACAAAGCAGACTCCTCTCCCTGAGCAGACACCAGTAGTTAGAGAAATAACAGGAATAATTGTTCAGTTGCGGCTACAAGTACCAAAATTGTCACACATCCTCCTTAGGGGTTGCTCTTTTGGAACGATCTTGGTGTCAAATCATAACCTTTTCACTATGTAGAATCTAAATGGGGTTGGTTTTTTTTGGGGTTTTTTCGGGTTTATTTTCGGGTTTTTTCGGGTTTATTTTCGGGGTTTTTTTTGTTTATTTTCGGGTGTGTTTCGGGTTTATTTTCGTTTTTTTTCGGGTTTATTTTCGGGTGTGTTTCGGGTTTATTTTCGGGTGTGTTCCGGGTTTTTTTGGGGTTTTTTCGGGTTTATTTTCGGGTGTGTTTCGGGTTTTTTCAGGTTTATTTTCGGGTGTGTTTCGGGTTTTTTTGGGGTTTTTTCGGGTTTATTTTCGGGTGTGTTTCGGGTTTTTTCGGGTTTATTTTCGGGTGTGTTTCGGGTTTTTTTGGGTTTATTTTCGGGTGTGTTTCGGGTTTTTTTGGGTTTATTTTCGGGTGTGTTTCGGGTTTTTTCGGGTTTATTTTCGGGTTTTTTCTGGTTTATTTTCGGGTGTGTTTCGGGTTTTTTCGGGTTTATTTTCGGGTTTATTTTCAGGTGTGTTTCGGGTTTATTTTCGGGTGTGTTTCGGGTTTTTTTGGATTTTTTTCGGGTTTATTTTCGGGTGTGTTTCGGGGTTTTTTCGGGTTGGACCCATGGACTTACACTTTGGCTTCCTTGTACCAGATATCAGTCCCAGAATCGTAATATTCTGCAAAATGTGAGTTTTTTTTGTTATGTTTGACACTGGTAAAATGGATGGAAGTGTATACTTTAGTATTGTTAGAGGTTTTGTGTGTGTTTTTTTTGGCACAATGGTTTTATCAAAAGAGCAACCCCTAAGGAGTATGTGTGCCAATTTTGGTGCTTGTAGCCACAACTGAACGATTCACCTGTTTTCTGCCTGTTATTTCTCTAACTACAGATATTGAAGTTTTACAACAAAGGTGATTTGTTTGTTCCTCTGATGAATTGATGTCCTGTCCAGGGTGTATCCCCCCCCCCCTCCTCTCAACCAACCTCCTGCAACCCTGAGCAGCATGAAGCAGGAATGATGAGCAACCCGACCGGAAGCACCCCCTGCCTCCTAATCGGATTTTCTCACTGTGGCTGATCAATAAATGTAAAGAAAATGTGAGGCCTGTCATCCAGAATTACGCTGTGGTTTGGGGAAAAAAAGATGAATTCTGCACAGATGGTTTTGTATTAGTCATATTTGAGAGCAAAGAATTAGACATCCTATTGTAGTCCATGTAATTGTGATGCGCCATTAACTTAAGTGTAATTAATATCAGAAAATGTGGAGCGTTTAACAGGTAAACTCATGCGGTCTTTTGCATATTACATCAACTCTAATCACAGCTGACTATTCACTTGCTGGAACAGGAATGCAAAAGTACCGTATGCAGGTGTCTACAAGCAGAACATTCAGCTCAATTAACAAGAACAGCAGAATGACAAAGAGAGAAAGAGAGGAAGAAGACAATGGTCGTCCAAATCTGTTTGTGTACACGTGTGATTGAGAGCAAAGAAAACAGATGTTGTTGCTAATGCCTCTCTGGCTGAGCCATTATAACCACCTTTAAAAGATTATAGAGGCAGTTCCTGAGAGCACATACAGACAATTTAAAATGCCAGGACATTATAATGTCACAGCTCATCAACTGAAGCCCCATTATGGACAGATTCATCACAGATTTTCTTTTCATGCAAGAAATGCACATCTTTCATGCACAGCTGAACACATGTGACCATATATTCCCACATGCCTCCTGTGTTTAGAGTCTGATGCTTCTGACATGCTGTCATTTCCCCCTCTCAATCCAGCTCAGGTGAAGCCCTTTCTAGTTACACACGATCAAGATTTTGTGGATACAGACCCAGTTAAATTATGCCGGTGCTGGAGAGAAGATGCTCTGTGTGATCAAAGACCAGACTGATAATGGGATGAGTGTTACGTGTTGCCGAAGCAAGGCAAATGTTTTCTGAGACAAAAGGGTGGAATTGCATCACAGGCTTTACTTTAGCAGCAATTCCACCTGACCAGGACATGGAAGCCCAATGAGAGACAAGCGGGAGGCTGGAAGGAGACGAGAGAATGCAAGAATACCAGAACTGGAGGGACAACCCGGTGCAAGGAATAGATGGCGGGGGGACAGGAACAGGAAATCAAGGAGGCTAAAGCTAAATCTGTTTTGTTTTTTAATACATATATATATATATTTTGGTGCACATGAGCAAGCTCAAAGCTGCACGACCACAGTGACTCACACCTGTTTCCAAAGCCATAAAACACAGGGGAGATTGAGTCGTGTTATTCGCTGGCAAGCACTCCCGTCACAGTCAAAAAGGGAAGGGAGGGAGGGTTTTGGGATGTATACTCTTGTCCAAACCCTTCAGATGCGGTTTAATCAACATGCTATGAGTTAAAACAGTGATGGTTCGACCTTTGTTCCTGCTCTCTTGACCAGAGGTGGAAAAAGTACTGAAAAATTGTAATTGAGTAAAAGTATCTTTACTTTGCTTAAATCTTACTCAAAGTAAAAGTAAAAGTACTCATCTAAAAATTTACTTGAGTAAAAGTAGAAAAGTACTTCATTTAAAATGTAATTTGAGTAAAAGTTACTTTCAGTTATTTAATGCAAAAAAACGATGAGTCACGAATCAAATTAATCAACTTCGAGGCCTATTAAAGTACACATCCACACTTGTTCGAGTACATTTTTTTAGATGTTGATGTATTGAATGCTGAAAGCTCCGCACATTTTACACTGCATTATAATGTTGTTTCTTTTTGTGCGTTTGAATGCGAATAAGTCTTCCAAGTTTGGCCAAGGGTTTTTGTTGTTTTTGTGGCTGGTTTCTGCCCGCATTTAATTTTTTCACCATGAATTTTGTACTCAGTAACGTGAGGGGGTTCAAATGTAGCGAAGTAAAATACTTCGGTCAAAATGTACTCGAGTAAAAGTAAAAATTACATATTTCAAAAACTACTTAGAAAATTACAAATTACTCATAAAAAGTACTCAATTACAGTAACGTGAGTAAATGTACTTTGTTACTTTCCACCCCTGCTCTTGACCGACCTCGGCAAGAGTGCATACTGCCAACCTGTGGTCGTTAACAGCACTGCGCTTCAGCAGCCAAGTGTTTGTTGGCCTTTTGGGTGCTTTTTACACGGGGAGTAAGAAATGCAGGGGTAGGATGGAGCTAGAGAGGAAAAAATGGTAGGATGAGCACATCCTACATGGAGGCAAGGGCCATAAATCCGATTAATAGTGTGATGTGAGAGCTAATGCTATTGATGTTGGAAGTCGGGGTATGGATCATTGAGATAAGACCCACAGCTGAATCTGGTGGGACAGTCAGTCGTAAATGGTGTCTTTTATCTATTATGAGCAACAATGCAACAGACACTTAAGCACTGTTGTGATCTTCACCGGGGCTCATTTAAGAAGCTTTGACGGTTTAAAGGATTTCAATAAAAGTGGTTTTCTTCTTTATGCAGATATCCTGCCTGATAATGTCTCCAGAATGACTGTCACAACTCATTAGTGTTCAGTTATATAAGCTGAAGATACAGTCCATTATCGCTCATTTGTCTTTAAAACCATTGTCTTTCTGATTAACTGCTAAGCCTCCTTCTCATCATCCCTCCCTGCAAGTCAGTCGTGAACTGTCACTCCGCGTGTTCCTCCAAACTAATTACAGAGTCGATGTTCAATATTAGAGAAAGATTGCTGAGATTTGATTGAATGTTGGGATATAACCAGGTTAGAATTGAGTTGCTGTTGGAAGTTCTCCAATTTATGAAGGTAAATTAAGTTCTGCAGTGAACAAAAGTTAACTTTCAAGCAAAAATAAGTTAATGAGTTGAAATAAGATATTGCCATTTACGTTTCAAAAATCCAACATTTGTACAATCTCAGTGATTTTTTTTATAGAAACATATCTGGGGTTTTTTTCAGCACAGAAAGCATGAAATTGAAATATTTGAAATATTGAACGGTTTTTTTGAACTTGAAATATTTGCTAACACTAATGTATGTAATGTTAATGTTTCCGATCGTAAAAGAGTCCACACTAATTCCTGCCTCTTTATATAACATAGTTTTGTATAACATAAGTTCATGTGATTTTTAAAGATGCATTTTAGACCGAACAGTTAACTTTTACCAACCGTGATAATGTTGTTTTGTTGCTGAGTTCTTGGCGTGCATAAGACCGTCAGCACACCCTTCCGGATCAGCTGACGGTGAGTATTTTGCAGTGGCTGAGTTGCTTGCATGCTCCTCATAGTAGCCACCTGTTTGTGGGAATCCCAAGGTATTTTTTTAGTAATCTAATGCCTGACTTACATTTGTTCAACCCCTTTTCAATGCCATGCTTTTGTCCGCTCCGATTTACATCCTAATATCACTGCTGTATATTCTGACGCATTCAACACTGAGTCATAAGCTTTCTTGAAGTCAATCCACTTGTCGCACAGATTTGTTAGTCCGATCTTGCAGCTTCAAGTGTCTGTCCTGTCAACCAGTAGCTGGTGCTTGGATCTTCTGGTGTTGCTTCCTATTCCTTCCCAGGGGTGGAAAGTAACAAATTACATTTACTCACGTTACTGTAATTGAGTACTTTTTATGAGTAATTTGTAATTTTCTAAGTAGTTTTTGAAATATGTAATTTTTACTTTTACTCGAGTACATTTTGACCCAAGTATTTTACTTTGCTACATTTGAACCCCCTCACGTTACTGAGTACAAAATTCATGGTGAAAATCTTGTGGGCATTTTATTTTGGTTTATTGTGAATAGCAGGATCCTGCGGGCATTGGGCACTTTATTTTGTGTTTGAATACTTTGATTCTGGTTTTAGTGTTGTCGGTTGGACAATATGACTGAAAATAGTTTGCACTTTACAGTACAGGTTGTGACTGTCCTTTTTGTCCTGTTCTGCGGAAGTAAAAGGATCATCATGTTATTGAGCTTAGCTGAGCTTTTACAAGTGTGGATGTTAAATTAATTAAATGAATACTTTAATACGCCTCGAAGTTGATTAAAACAACTTGTGCTGGATTTGATTCGTGACTCATCCTTTTTTTGCATTAAATAACTGAAAGTAACTTTTACTCAAATTACATTTTAAATGAAGTACTTTTGTACTTTTACTCAAGTACATTTTTAGATGAGTACTTTTACTTTTACTTTGAGTAGGATTTAAGCAAAGTAAAGATACTTTTACTCAATTACAATTTTTCAGTACTTTTTCCACCTCTGTTCCTTCCTCGTGTATTGAGCCATGCGTCTGCTGAGCTCGTCTGTAATGAAGCCTGAGAGGAGATTTAATGTTGCAGAGTAATATTACTGGAATTGTGCCCTTCTGGGGCTGGGGGTCCTTCGTGATAAGAGCAGTCCAGCCTGGGGTTAACCCCTGGCTAGCAGCAGATTCACTTGTGCTGCAAGATGTTCATGGATTTAGAGACAAAGAGAGAGGGAAAAGTGAATCTTAAAACATAAAGAAAGGTCTTCCTTTTCTGCATACACATACACATACAGTAATTAAATCATGCTTAAATTAAAGCAAAAAACAACAACAAATCTATCCTGAAACCTATCCTGAAGATATTTTTAGCCACTGCTTTTTCTTTCCTTAACTTATAATCTCCTATACATTCAGTCAACTCCAGACAAGCACTTTATCTTCCAGTCCACCGTCACAGCAGGCTAAATACACACTTTAATTGATTTTTTTTTTCAATGTGGCAAACCTGTCTGTAGGCAATAAGGCTTGAGTCTACTGTTTGATTAACATGCTGCAGCTACCATCAGTATAAATACATAAACCTTACTATGAAAAGGTGCCATCCTCCATTAAAGTAGCTTTTGGTGCAGTAATAGAGACATAGTGTATCATGCTGAATGCAAGAGACACCCCAATTTTGAATCAAAAACCTCAGGTTGCTCCTTCCCTCAGACTGATGTGGAATATGCAAATTTATGCAGAAAATATCAAATTTACTGCTATTTTTACAAACACACAGATAGTATGAGCCTAAGATATTCTATGTTGTTTTTGCCCAGGGCAATATTTAAGCTAGAGATGCTACTGGGCATTTGCTAATTTTTATATAGAAATGTGCAGTTATTTAAGCCCACAATATAATTGTGTTGTAGCTTTCAGCTAGTCAGATGTAAAGGAATGAATAAAGCTACTATAGTTCTTCAAACTTTCACTGGAAAAAAACAGCAAACAACACCCAATACCTACATTTTGCTGGAAAGCTGGAATGATGCAGGCACACTGTATTGAAAGAAAAATGATAATATCCATGCAGTTTAATGGACATGTTTTATTTAACAGTGGATTGGACAAGATACAACCCTTGTGAGTAAGGCCTGAGTAACTGAGAAACACATTTAATTTGTTTTAGTGGTGCTTCAAGATGGGATTTATTTTATATTTTGTACTTTTATGGTTTACAAGGAAAATAAGAACTTCTCTCAAAAATATTAGCCAAATCTATTTTTTGTGTCCAAGTTTACTGTTCTTCAATTGATTTGAGCACATGGTTCCAGAATCACTCCCGTGCTACGAGTGAAGCTCAATCATGCCTCCTACTGTATAATAAGGGAACTACGGACAAAACTATGATTCATCCAAAGATGTAAAGTTGGCAAAGTAAGCTTAAAAATTCAGTCAACAAAAGACTTGTGCTTTATCTTCATGGCTCCATGTCATTGACAGCTACAAATCAAGCCAGAAATCTTGGTGTAATTATTGACTCAGACCTGAACTTCAACAGCCATCTAAAGTTTATCACTAAATCTGCCTAAACAAGACATGGAAAAACGTATTCATGCATTCATTTTCAGTAGGTTGGATTATTGCAATGGCATCTTTACAGTCCTTAACAAGAAATCAGTCAGGCAGCTGCAGCTGATCCAGAACGCTGCCGCCAGAGTTCTTAGACACACCAGGAAACTGGACCACCACAAAATCTTCCTGCTGGTCTACAAAGCACTTAATGGTCTTGGACCAAAATACATGGTTGATCTGTTAGTTCCTATAAAGCTCCCAAACCCCTGAGGTTCTGGATCTGGTTTGTTGTGGTTCCCAAGAACCAGAACCAAGCAAGGTTCAGCAGCGTTCAGTTATTCTGCTCCTCACCGGTGGAACAAACTTCCTGTAGACCTGAGGTCTGCTCCAACTGTAGATCCTTTAAATCAGGCCTAAAAACATTACTGTTTACTCAAGCGTACTCCTAAATTAAATACTTACCTGCTGTACTCTACTGCCTTTATTTTTAACAACTTGTGCTTTTTATTATTTTACCTCTTTTCTTATCATTTTATTTCATTTTATCTGTTATTTAAGCGTACTCTTAAATTAAATACTTTCTGAAAACTGCGAATGAGATGCGTACCTGCAATACTCTACTGCCCTTAGTTTTCAGCAACTTGTGCTTTTTATTATTTTACCTTCTTTTCTTATAATTTTATTTCATTTTATCTGTTATTTAAGCGTACTCTTAAATTAAATACTTTCTGAAAACTGCGAATGAGATGCGTACCTGCTGTACTCTACCGCCCTTACTTTTCAACAACTTGTGCTTTTTATTATTTTAACTTCTTTTCTCATAATTTTGTTTCATTTTATTTGTTATTTACTGTCTAATTATGTCTTGTCGCTTTTAATGTCGATGTAAAGCACTTTGAATTACCTTTGAATTATGCCATATAAATAAACTTGCCTTGCCTTATCTAACCTGCAGAGACAGGTGGAACTGTCTCAACAGTGGAACTGTCACCATGATTTAATTATGTTGTTGTGATCACACGCTTTCCTGACAATCAATTAGTATTAGTAAATGAAGCTTTCACTTATATGTATAAGAAGGGGGGGGGGGGTTACAATGACATTGGGTGACATTTGGGTGGGGGGGACAAGAAACTATTTTATAGGTATGAAAATAAAAATGAAGTATGGTGCTTCACGAAGTCGAATGCTGCTTGCTTCTACTCTAAATAAAGGAATTGAAATGTAATTAGCACCTCCTAAAATTTGTTTGATTTCATCTCTAAATGTTGCCAAGAGGAAATGTTCCTTTTTAATTAGATATGTCTAATATGATATGTTTGCCATTGCCAAAACAGTATCTAATATTCTAAGTCAGTAGACTATAAATAAATCAGCACAGCATTGCAGTGTGGGTTGTCTAAAAAATTGCCAGCAGAGTCTGTTAGTGTACATATAGTGTGGCCTTTATTGCATGGAGATGCTCACTTAAAGTAAGCTGAGGCTCACCGCTCATGCTTTTGCTCCCACTGTGAGAAATGCTGTCATCCATCTATTCTAAACTAAACAAATGTTTCATCAGAGTGTACTTTGTTGGCTGTTGACATGCCTGTCAGAGTGATTCATGCACAGATAAGCCTGACCAGCATCACCCCGCAAGTCTCCATGCAACCACATCTGTGGTGTAAGGCAGGATTAGGGCCCTTAGTCTCCCTTCAGAAGCTGATTTAAGTGAGTCAGTCTCTCGGGTTATTAACACTTCAGAGAACGCCATTGGCAATACAATTTTCACAGATATTTGCCAACTTTAACAAGGCTGTACTGGAATGGTTTCTTGTTGCGTTTCTTGCCAGTTAAAATGGTAAGTATCCTTAACTGTATCCTGAACTGTGGAGGTAAATTTGGTTTCCATAGTTACACAGGATGAGTTGGCTTTAAAAGGATGATGTAGAAACTCTTATTCATTTTTTCAACTAGCTTAATATTACCTTCACACTAAGAAAATATTGAAATGTAAAAATGTTGGGGATTAATTTCAGGTTCATTTGAAAGTACTCAATGTCTTGTTTAATTATTGCACTAATTTATGGTACCAAACATTTGTAAGTAAAAACGAAAGACCCCATGTTACTCCATATTACCCTTAAAACACACACAAAGTTGTGCACAATTTTCCACAAACAACAAATTTCCAGAACTACAGTACCACTAGCAATAAAACTGTTATTTATCATGCTGAATAGGCACAACAACAACAAAAACACATTCAGAGTATTGCAGAATTGTATTTGAATGGGAAATAAGAGAAGTTGAAAATAGAGAACTACGATCGTATGAAAGAGAAAGTAAACCCTCTTTCAGTACTGTAGTTGTTTGTCCGTTCATCCATCCATTCTCTATTCCCGTTTCGTCCCTTGACACAGGGGTCTGCTGGAGCCTAATCCAACTCAATACAGACAAGAAGCAGAGGTGCACCAGTCTATCGCAGGGACACATATAGAGACAAACAACCATGCATTCTCACAATCACACCTGCAGGCAATTTAGAATCATCAATTAACCTAGTCTGCATGTTTTTGGACTGTGGGAGGAAGCCGGAGCACGGAGCCGGAGCACCGGAGAACATGCAAACTCCACACAGAAAGATTCCTGCCGGGCCAGGGAGTCAAACCAGGAACCTTCTGGCATTGAGGCAACACTGCTGCAGTGTTGTTGTTTGTATCAGGAAAAATTTAAGGGAAAAATAATTTTATCCTTATCAGGTCTTAAAATGTGTTATACAGCATCACATGGACAGGTAATATTATATGTACTGCGTGAAGAACTACAGTAAATACAGACTTCCAGAGAAATTAAAAGGGAACGACACAGCCAGGTGGTGCTAATCAAATGTATTTGATTAAGTAATCAAAAGTGTGGCCAATAAATCCAACGTATTTGATTTAATTTTATTTTTTTGTTTTATTTAATTTATCCTGAGTAAGTGTGATCACATCAAAAAAATGCAGAAGTATGGGCACTTTGCTGGTTTCAAACATTTAGGTGTGTGTTAACACAATGCCACAGATGTAAGACATCAGCTATAATTTTAGAGAATCTTTTCTCACCTGGGAAGGGTTACAAGGTCATTTCCAAACAATTTCAAGTTTGATCTCATTCTACAGTGAAATTTGTGGAGGACAAATAGAGTTAGTCAGCTATGGAAAAAAAGTCATAATCTCATCTGTAAATACTTAAAAGCATTATCTACTGATATTTGAAGCATGGTGGCATTTACTTTTTGACTTTCACATAAAAATTTAGAATTTTCCACGGTAAACTAAAATTAAAACGAAATTAAACTCTAGACAAAAAATAAAAGTGAGCCAAGCCAAAATAGCAAATCCTAGTAAAGCTGCTTAAACAATCCCTTAAAGGTTTATGGCCAGAAACACCAGCGTGACTTCAATATAACTTCAATAAATCAATATTATTCAATATTCAATCAATATTATTATACGACACACTCAAAAATGTGGAAGGAATCACTTACATATGGACAAGTGCTGAAGTGGATGGGTCTGAAAAACAAATGTCATTCACAAAACAGAGTATGTGGCAAAATAATTTTTGTTGTTTGTTCATTTGTTTGTTTTTTGATTGTTTTTTCTCTATTACACTGTTTTTGTAATTGTTGAGAGCCACAATTAAAATTACAATTGAAATTCAAATCATTGCACAGCCCTAATGGAAGTGCATGTAACATTTGTAAGGTTGGAACTGGAACAAACAAAATTAGAAAAAGTAATACAAATTGCGACTTCAGGAATAATTTCCTATGGACAAATAAGACTAAGTTGTGTGTCAATGATGCATGGTGCAAAGCTGAACAAACAAAACAAAACAAACAAACAAGTCATCACTTCACTTTATACCAACTGTTTAACAGTGAGGAGTGATGACTTGTTTGTTTGTTTTGTAGCCACAAGATCTGGGGCCTGTACTACGAAGCAAGTTCAACATATCCAGGATATCTTTTCCTTATCCAGATTCACTAACCCGGACAATTGCAATCACGCTAAGCGGTCACACGACGGTGGTTATCAACTCGGTATATCAACCCAGGTTTCTCCAATCTGGATATGAGCGCGTGCACATAAAAGGGGCGGTGTTTTCAGCGCATGACCAATCGCAAGCATGGAGAAGTCTGCTGTCAGAGCCGCTTATTTCAGTAGCGAAGAGCAAACTATAATTTTACGGAAATATGATGAGTATAGGCATATAATACAGGCAAAAAGCAACACAGTTGCAGCTGCAAAATGGAGGAAAGACAGCTGGCAAAAGATCGCTGACTGTATAAATGGGTAAATTCATAGGGATATAAACATATATTTGAATATTCTGGGAATCTTAATCTTAAACTGTAAACCATGATCAGCAATATTAAAATAATAAAAGGCTTGCAATATTTCAGTTGATTTGTAATGAATCCAGAATGTATGACATTTTTTTGTTTTTGTGTTTGCATTACAGAAAATCACAATATTCTAATTTTCTGAGACAGTCTGTATATATTGGTTCTATAACTATTGTTGTTGACCGATAACTTGTGCTGATGCTGTACCAAAGAATTGGGTTTTTTTATTTATTTTATTTTATTTTTTATTTTTTCAGGAGGGGGGTATTTAGTATTTTAAAGTGACTTCTCAGAATGTTCGAGGGACGAAATTGAAAATCCCTTTTTTGCTATCCCCTTACAAATGCATCTTCTTTTTGATTTCTTCTTGATTTATTTATTTAATTGGTATTAGTTTTGGATTGACTGTACATCGGATTTTGGGTGATGATTTGTTTTATTTATTCATTGATTGATTTATTTTTTATTTTCTCCTCCACCTCTTTTTTCTTTTTTTCCTTTTTTTTGGATCGTTCATACAGGTACTCATCAGGGAAAGCAAAGGGGTTTTGGTGGTCCCTGAATACGCGTTCTCTTCGGAGGGATCCTCTCACGATCCGCGCACCGAGCTCCACTGGATTCTCTTCGAAAGGGCATGTCATTTTCCAAGAGAGCTGATTGGTCAGTGGGCGGTGCTTTTATACCCGGCGATCTGTATCTCGAACATAACCTGCTCCGGAGCAGGTTAGCTGTTCAGCATAAGTTACCATGGCGATGTACCCCGGTGAGAAGTGAACCACCGTCGTAGTCCTGAAAACCCAGGGTTAAACCTGAAGTTACCTCGCTAACCCCAAATCCCGCTTCGTAGTACAGGCCCCTGGGTACCTTGCACTCAATGAGCAATATTAAGGTGTTAAACATTTGTTTGATAAATGAAGCCTGGGGAAAGAAAAAAGGTTATGCCAAAGAGCAACAACGTCAAACACAACAGCATATCTCCAACAGAATGGATCGCCAAAAAATAAATAACATTTTATGATGGCCAACTTAAAGTCCAGACCTCAAGCTGATTGAAACGCCTCACCTTAGAATAACCTTGACTGAAAGCAAAGGAGTCTTTCAGTAGCCCAGATGCATTCTGGGAGTTTGTTCCACAGGTGAGGGGCATAAAAGCTGAAAGCAGAACTTTGGGTAAGCCAAAATACATACATGATCACGTGAAAGACAATAACTTCAAGTTATTGTTGCCATTATGGTTATGGTTATGGTTTAATTATAGTGTTTTTGGTTTCTGTATTTTTTTACTGAGGTTGGTTTATAGCACAGTGTAATATGTTCTACTTACCTATGACTTTTCTTTATTATTATTATCGCCTGACACATTAAAAATGACAGCATTTTGTCAGCTGAAATGAATCACAATAATGTTCCTCTTTTGAAATGTCAATACAGTGATGTTTTAGATGTTACTCCAACTGCTGATCGGTTGAGTCACTCCTCTGTTGTTGTTTTTTTGTTGTTTTTTTTTTATTGAGAAGAAGTTATACACATAGAACATTAGACAAGTAATCCAATATATATGTAACAAAATAAAGAGTAAATAAATGAAATATGAAAAAGAAAAAAAAGTAAATGAAAAATAAATAAATAAAATGTAAATACAGTATTCATCTTTAAAAAAACTTCTTGTGTATATATATATATATATATATATATATATATATATATATATATATATATATATATATATATATATATATATATATATATATTCTTCATGGATAGAATAAAATATCACACTCCTACAGTCAATTGAGATGTTTATCTTGATTTTAGAAACTATATAATGTTCAAATTGAGAGAAATTGAGAGATCGAGCACAGTGGTAGAATAAATGAGTTATGGTGTCTGGTTCCACGTTGCAAAAAGTGCAGTTATTTTCAAAATGTAAGAATTTAGAAAAATATACATTTGTTGGATATATAGTGTGCAGAATTCAAGTGTGTGAACCTCTTGTTTTATTGGAGATACAATACCTAGAAGAAAAAGAAGTTATCCCAAAATGCCTTCCCTCGAGGAGTTATTTTCCTCTTTTCGTAAAATGTATTACATACATGTTTGTTGTTGCACTTTAAATCCAATATATCAAGTCCATTTATCATTAGAAGGGGTTTTATTCTTAGCGTTTCTTGATACTGATAAGACCAGTAGGGATTGCTTTAGTTACTTAATTAGATTCTTTACTTGTAACGGGAAAGGATTTAAGTCAAAGAAACGTTCATAACTAAGCATTATACCATAACAATCAAAAAGGTCACATATAAAAATAATGTCCTTATCAATTCAATTCAGTTTTATTTATATAGCGTTTATTACAACAGAAGTTGTCTCTAGGCGCTTTCCAGAGACCCAGAACATGACCCCCGAGCAATTATTACATAAACATAACATAAACAATGGCAGGTAAAAACTCCCCTTTAGGAGGGAAGAAACCTTGAGCAGGACCTGAAATATAAAAAAAAATATTTTTGTTTAAATATTGATTTTTTTTTCCTGACAGTAATGTCTTCATTATTCCATATTATGGCTTTGTGTGGGGAAAAGTTGTGAGAGTGGCACAGTTTCCACGCTAGGAGCGCCTGTTGGTTGAGTCGCTTTTTAAAAAAACTTTATTAGCAAATCTTGCTATACAAACACCAACAAGTGTGGAACAGCACAAACAATGATGGAGTAAATTATAAAAATATCTAATATGAATAAGAAGTCATAATATAGATAATGAAGGTAACAGTCATAATAATAATAATAATAATAATAATAATAATAATAATAATAATAATAATAATAATAATAATAATAATAATAATAATAAAGACGAGTAAGTAAATAAATAGAGAATAAAATAAATACATAAATAAATAAAACAGGAGAATAAAACAGGTATGAGGAATAGAATCAGATGCATAGAAAACAATAAGGAAAGGTCAAGACAGTTATAAATAAAAGGTTATTCAAAGGATACAGGGAAATACTTTTTATAGTTGATTAAAAATATATTGCTTTTTTGTTGTTTATCAAATAAAGAGATTTAATGAGATAATTTAATTCTAGTAGAAAAGGAGCAAATTAAGGAGTAGCACCAGCAAATTTTTGATTGTGAATAAAGAATTTAGCGTAAATAATGACAAAGTTCAATAGGTGTTCAAGAGCACGATCTTTAGGATAATCAAAGTAACAAATAATCAGAGGTGTCAAGTAATGAAGTACAAATACTTTGTTACCTTACTTAAGTAGAAATTCTGGTTATCCATACTTCACTGGAGTAATTATTTTTCAGACAGCTTTTTACTTTTACTCCTTACATTTCCACGCAATTATCTGTACTTTTTACTCCTTACATTTTAAAAACAGCCTCGTTACTCTATTTCATTTCGGCCTTTAATAAAAACTATCCAGTTAAATTGCTCCATCCGGATAGAGTGAATTTGGTTGTGGTTGTTTCAGATGTTCTTGTCCAGTTTTGTTCTTACATCCGTTCCCTCAGATTCCTGCAACTAAACTTGGATGTACATTCCAATAAAGGTTTGGATAAATGAAGTTTGACTTTTTGCACCATTAAAATACTTGTCATCATATCTTCTGCTCTCTGAAACACATGTTAATGCTCAATAGTACACACATATGGTTCTTTAATATATTTGCATTATACTAAGATACATTCATTTTCAATGGCTTTTGTCCTTAATGGCTTTTTTTTCTCCCTTACATTACTTTTACTTTTATACCTTAAGTAGTTTTGAAACCAGCACTTTTATACTTTTACTTGAGTAAAAAACTTGAGTTGATACTTCAACTTCTACAGGAGTATTTTTAAACTCTAGTATCTATACTTCTACCTGAGTAATGAATGTGAATACTTTTGACACCTCTGCAAATAATATCTTTAATGTCAAGTAAATAAACAGATTGGTTAAAGGCTGATTTATGGTTCCGCGTTACGCCTACGCCGTAGGGTCTGCGTCGATTTAACGCAGAACCATAAATCAGGCCTGAGTCGCTCCTCTTTCACAACACTTGCTGCTGTGTGGAACAGCACACACAATGATGGAGTAAATTATAAAAATATCTAATATGAATAAGAAGTCATAATAAAGATAATGAAGGTAACAGTCATAATAATAATAATAATAATAATAATTACAATAATAATAATAAAGATGAGTAAGTAAATAAATATAGAATTAAATAAATAAATAAATAAAACAGGGGAATAAAACAGGTATGAGGAATAGAATCAGATGCATAGTTATAAATAAAAGGTTACTCAGAGGATACAGGGAAAAACTTTTCATAGTTGATTAAAAATATATTGCTTTTTTTGTTGTTTATCAAATAAAGAGATTTAATGAGAGAATTTAATTCTAGTAGAAAAGGAGCACATTTAGGAGTAGCACCAGCAAATTTTTGTTTGTGAATAAAGAATTTAGCTTAAATAATTATCAAATTCAATAGGTGTTCAAGAGCACGATCTTTAGGATAATCAAAGTAACAAATAATATCTTTAATGTCAAGTAAATAAAGGTTGGTTGAAGGCTGATTTATGGTTCAGCGTTACGCCTACGCCGTAGGCTCTGCGTCGATTTAACGCGGAAGCATAAATCAGGCCTGAGTCGCTCCTCTTTCACAACACTTGCCGCTGACGTCACAACGTAAGCCCCGCCCTTTATGCAAATGAGCCTCGGTATCCGGAAATTACCAATCCCGTGATCATGGCAGCAGCAGCAGCAGCAGCAGCAGCCGGGACAGCTAGCGACGCTTCCAAAGCACCAGTGCCTTCCTCCACTCTGCCTTAAAACGCTGTTTTTCCCCCTCCAACGTGTATCAGCTCCGGGTTTCGCTCCCATGTGGAAGGACGTGTCGGGACGGGGATGAAGCCTCCTAACGGTTAGCTGGCCGGAGCTTTATTTACAGCTGCATACGTCGGGGGGAAGTTTAAGCTGCTTGGACGAGGAGGAAAAAAAAAAAAAAAAAGAAAAGTGAGCCATGTTCGTGTTGGAGGAGCTGTCAGATTTCGGGGACTACCTGGGCGAGCAGCAGCTTCTGGAAACGCTCAGCGACACAAACAGCCTGAACAATGTTCGCGTCAGCCCGGACGGACGGCACGTCCACATCATCCTCCGCAAGCCTCAGGTCGGTCTTATGACTTTTGACAAGTATGAAAGACCCCAGCTGGCCCAGAACCAGAAGAGGCTGGATCTGTGTCTGAAAGCAGCTGTTCCCATCGTGGACATCGTTTATTTGGACCCATGTTGTAACAAGAACAGCACAAGGGCGGCTGCAGTGGTTGTTGTGGTGATTTATGAGAATGGCAAAGCAGAGTTTTGGAAGTTCCAGGCCGGCTGGCATCTCCTGCAGATGTCGGACTTGTGCAACAGCCCCCGGGCCAGAGTGGTGTCGGTGGGTGCCTGCTCCAACCTCATCATCTGGTGTGAGGAGCGACCCCCCTCGGAGAGCTCTGCCCTCAGCTCCACCAGGAACAAGCTGAGGTTCTGTGTCTGCAGACGAGACTTTGAGCTGGAGGAGGGAGCTGTCATCCTGGGAGGGGTGAAAATAACCCTTCACAACAATCCCAAGTTCACCGTGATCAGCTCGGGGGAATATGTGCATTTTCTTCCTGATTTGAAACTGAAACCGCTGATTATCTCCAAGTTTTTCCTCTCCTGGTCCCCTCACCACGACTCCTTGACGGTCAGCACCACGTGTAAAAACACCCCCATTAAGAAGCATTCAGCCAAAGAATCTGACTTTAAGAGGCTGGTCACTGATTGTTTGGGGTATTTATCTGCTCTTGAGTCGCCTGAGATCCATAACGTGTCTCCGACGGGCTGTGGCGGCCTGCTCCTGCTGCTCAACACGGGCTGGCTGTGTCTCCTGCAGAAAGACGGGATGCTGCGGCAGGTGTACAAACTGGCAGAAAACTGCGTGGTGGAATACGGCACTCACACGAGCCTTTGTGTGTACCAGAACACTGTGGCACTGGTCGTAGCACAAACTTTACACCTCATAGAGTTGAGCTCTGGGAGAGAACTGGAAAGAATGACGTTGAAAAGAGAGGGGTTGTTATATGCCATCCAAGCTGAGAGACAGACTCCACATCTGCTCTCAGAAATGGGACTTTTTAGGTTGGTGAACAAAGACACAGACTCCAGGGACTGCAACACTAAGATGAGACCTCTTGGGACTGTAAATCCCGGAGCCCTGCTGGTGGAAGCTGTTTTTGAGGAGGCTTGTAAATACTACCAGCAGAGGAGCCTGAGCAGCACCCAGCTTACTGTGGACACGTTAAAGAAAGGAGGTCGATTTCAGGCTCCTATTTCTCTAGCCTCCATCCTCAGGGACTATCTCAGCACAGGTGAGAGGAGGAAAGGCACAGAGCTGTCGCAGAACGGAGGCGGACAGTGCATGGTGGGACAGGACAAGCTGATGGGCTCTCTTCAGGCCGAGCTCCGGGCTCTGGTCTCTCTGGAGGAGGTGAAGGGGAGTTTAGTGAGGGGGGGCGTTAAAGAGGTGGAGGCACTGTGTGAGACTCTGGTGGAGAAAGAAGTAGTGAGGCTGCTGTCGTCCTCCGAGCTGGATAAAGAAGGTCTGCTCTACCTGAACTCAATCTTCAGCATTTTCCCCTGCCAGGCGTGGAGGGCTGCTCAGGCTGCACTACAACTACACTACAACGGTGAGGGATCGCTGACCAGCAGGGCGTCCCCAGATGTGTGGAAAACCGTCCTCAGTCCTCCAAACCCCGGCACCGCTGCTGCTTCCCTGGCGTTTACAAAGGGGCAGGCGAAACACAACCACAGCCGGAGAGCCAGACCTGCAGCTCACACCTCTCAAACAGCTTTGCCAGTATTTGAGCTCCTCTGCCAATCGGTTTTCCACTTCCAGTCCAGCTGGCTGCCCCGGTTCCTGGAACTGGCCCAGCAGCAGCAGGGCTCTGCGGGGTTGGGACTGAGTCTGGCGGGCTTTTCTGGTGGGCGAGGAGGGGAGGGCGGCGAGAACAACGTGCCTCTCTATAAGCGAGCGCTGGGCATCGTGTCCAGCTTACACCCGGACAGGAACCAGCACCAGGACCTGGAGGTGGAGCTGCTGCTCGTCAGCGGGCGACCCAACGCCATCCTGCAGGCCCTGAGGATCCTCATGGGCAAGCAGCAGTGGGAGCGGGTCACGCAGGTGGCCCAACGCTTCTGTAAACAGAGCCCACTGCTCAACAAGGAGATTTTCACCACTCTGCTTTTCGAGGTGGCTCAACACCGAGATCTGGATCCCTACCTGGACGTGCTGTGGGCGTTATGCCCCGAGGACTTCACCGTCACCACCATCCTCAACCTGGTGCTTAAAAACCTCCCCTCTCCTAACACTCCCTCCCACTCTGATCCCTTCTCCATGTCCTGCCCAACTTCCTCATCCCCTGCTCCTTTTGCAGAGTCTCACAGCAGCCAGCTGACCATAGGGCTGTTGAAGCCTCTGCTTCGAAAGATTCTTCAGAGGGAGACCAAGCCCAGCCAGCGTTACGCTGACATTCTCCAGTCCCCGTCGTACCCTCCTCCCGCTCTTCCTCGTCAGCCCACAGAGCAGCCCTGCCCCGTCACAGATCCCAGCACAGACTCAGGCCTGAGTGGAAGCATCACCCCGGCTCTTAGTGCAGAGTCACCAGAGCAGCAGCTGGCCATGCAGACAGCTGTCAAAAGGGCCAGAGCGCCGATACCTGCAAACCCAGTCGGACTTTCATAATAACAAACTAAATGGAGAACAAAACCTGACTCATCACACATTCCTTCCCTTAATCTTATCAGAATGTGTGTTAATACAATTACACAAAACTTTTGAGTCGTTTACAGGTATCATGCAGTTCACTGACATGTTTGATTGTGTTTTTTAAACAGGTTATCAGTTCAAATTTAACTTAGTGCTGGGCGGTATGACCAAAAATTTATATCACGGTATTTTTCAAAATTATATCAGTTTCACGGTATATCACGGTATTTTTTTTTTCATGCACAACTGGGTGTTAACCACATTTTCTAATGATTTGGAAAGGAATTGCTGCAGTAAATTGGCTTAGAATGGCCTATTTTACTGTTATATCAAATCAAATAAATTTGATTTAGGCATGCTTTTCAAAGAAAAAAATCTTTTACAAAATTACAAGGTAGAAAATATTTATTGAACATAAAAAAGTGAAAAAAAATTTTAATTTCCCAAGCATTATGTTGTTTTGGTTCCACTTCCTGGTGAATGTTAGGTAAAATTCTTATGTGGTTACTTTTTGGTTGGCCAACGATTTATGTTTGTGGTGCAACCAGTACGGGAGCGGAGCGGCCAGTCTATTTCCTTATATTACAACGCCGTTATTAATTGTTCGTTTTTTTCCCCACTTATTCCACCGAACACTGAAAGTGTTTTTTTTGCCATTTTCGGCCGAACAATTTCGGTTACCGAACAATCGGTACATCACTACTGCTAAACAGTCCCCTCACAAACAGTGTCCAGCCGCGGCCCGTTCCCAACGTTGTGTAGCTACTGTACATACTCACCGGTATTACGGTATATGAAAAATTCATATCATAAGAAAAATAAACACCGGTATTCGGTATGAACCGGTATACCGCCCAGCACTACAGGTTATCAGTTCAAATTTAACTAGTAGAAATTATGACGTGACTACTGAAAATCTACCAGTGTAAACACTGCAAGTAATTTTAAGTTGTATTGTGTATATATTGTGTATAATGTTATTTATCTTGTAAGCCTTAACTGCATGTGAATGAGAATGATCTCGCAATAATAACTTCAACCTCGATCAAAACGAATTTAAAAAATAATGAATAAGAACGTAAAGTAAACATGTAAAACATGGTAACAGTTCAGTCCCAAACGAAGCCATTTACTCCCAAACTAGGATGAATCTGCCCGTTTGTCCTGATCTAATCTGGTGTGATGAGCAGCTGCCATCACTCAGCCCTCAGTTCTGCGGTGAAGAAAATTAGATAGCAGCGCTATTTATCTTTTAAGCCTTAACTGCACTGAGTAACTTTAGCCTGTGTCAAAAAAGTATATTTGTCAAAACAGCAAAAACAAAACTACTAACTCAGATTTCTGGGGGTTATCCTACTGCATTGGAAAAATTGGTGTATTATTGTTATTGTAGCCGGGTCTTTTCACTTGCTGAGGTGCTGTCATGCAGTGGATAATCTAGTGAGTAAGTTCACACAAGCTGGCCTTTGTTTTTTTTTTTTTTTTTAAGTGAGGTATGGTTAAAAAAAGGAGGGAGGAAGAGGGTTCGGTTCAAGGTTCCTTTGCTGACTTTTAGTTTCACATTGAATATATATTACACATGAGTAATCATTAACCTGGTCTTGATTGGCTTAAAAAAAACATGTAACCCTTAGAAGTTATTTCCAAAACAGTGAACATGTTGTCGTTATGAAAGCATTTTCCACACCCAGTGTTTAATTTTCCTCTTCAGACTCCGTCTTGTCCTCGCTCCCTCAGACCAACTCACCGGACATTCCAAAATACCCAGAAAAAGTGGCTCACAGTTGGACTTCAAATTCAATTTTAGTGGTAATCTCATTAGGGTGTGTGTGTGTGCGTGCGTGCGCGTGTGTGTGTGTGTGTGTGTGAGAGAGAGAGAGATATATTATGACTAACACAAGCACCCTGCTGCTTGAATAAGGTCACATACATCTTCCCTGATGAAACCAGTGAGGGTAATGTAATTAGAGATGATAGGCCTTCTTTATTCTTGCTCCTGCTGTCTTATATCACACCAGTCAGTATTTTTTTTTCTGACTTGCTTTTCATGCTGTGTTGAAACTGAGGTGTTTGTTTTTTGTGTGTGAAGTGCTACGAACAATAGTTACGGAAGAGTATTAGGGCCACTTAAAAAAAAAAAAAAAAATTCTGAGAAAAAAGTCAGAATTCTGACTTTAATCTCAGAATTCTGAGAAAAAAGTCATTCTGAGATTAAAGTCAGAATTCTGACTTTTTTCTCAGAATTTTTTTTTTTTTTTAAGTGGCCCTAATACTCTTCCGTAGAATTCTGACTTTAATCTCAGAATTCTGAGAAAAAAGTCAGAATTCTGACTTTTTTCTCAGAATTCTTTTTTTTTTCTTCTGAGAAAAAAGTCAGAATTCTGACTTTAATCTCAGAATTCTGACTTTTTTCTCAGAATTCTGACTTTTTTCTCAGAATTCTGAGATTAAAGTCAGAATTCTGACTTTTGTTCTCAGAATTCTGACTTTTTTTTTTTTTTTTTTTTTTTCTTCTGAGAAAAAAGTCAGAATTCTGACTTTAATCTCAGAATTCTGACTTTTTTTTTTTTTCTTCTTCTGAGAAAAAAGTCAGAATTCTGACTTTTTTCTCAGAATTCTGACTTTTTTCTCAGAATTCTGACTTTTTTTTTTTTTTTTTCTTCTTCTGAGAAAAAAGTCAGAATTCTGAGATTAAAGTCAGAATTCTGACTTTTTTCTCAGAATTCTGAGATTAAAGTCAGAATTCTGACTTTTTTCTCAGAATTCTGAGATTAAAGTCAGAATTCTGACTTTTTTCTCAGAATTCTGAGATTAAAGTCAGAATTCTGAGAATAAAGTCAGAATTCTGACTTTTTTCTCTGAATTATTTTTATTTTTTTTTAAGTGGCCCAGAATTCTGACTTTTTTCTCAGAATTCTGAGATTAAAGTCAGAATTCTGACTTTTTTCTCAGAATTTTTTTTTTTTTTTTTAAGTGGCCCTAATACTCTTCCGTAAATAGTGCATTGAAGTGCCTCTTGTGTTTAACTTTGTTGATGCAATTTATCTGATTGGAGTATTAAGCCTGTTTTAATCAGAAGAAATGCAGTTTTTGTACTTAAATGTGGTCCAGTTGTGACTCAATACTTGTTTCTTTAATATTATTTGTTTAAAACAATCCTTGCAAGACTACTAGAATGATCACTGTGTAAGACCTGTGTGTGTGCGGTCCTGGAAAATTCAGATGTCTCTGATGTGCTAAGTGACAATCAGACTCCAAAATGCTACAGAACAGTTGGTGCCTTTCGCGTTGCTGCTTTTCATTTGCAAGATAGTGTCACATTTCTGCTGTGTGTGTCTCCTCAGCGTCCCTCATATTCCAGGGAGAGAAGTGGTTCAAAGGATCTGCTCTCATACAATGTTTCATGTAATCAGGTGTGTGGAGCAGTTCCTGGCCTCTTCAGCCAAAGACTTGTGATTGACTTTTCCCTTTCATTAAGTAAACTCACTGATATCCTACTCAAATCTGTCATTCCAGCCTCTTTAGGCTGAACAAGATTGATAAAAGCTACTCGGTTTATTACAGTTCAGCTCACTGAAGGTGTACTGAGAGTCACTGGAAACTCCCTGACATCCCCACAGCAGCATTCGGTCAGATTTTTTTTTTAGGACTCCTTTGATGTTAAACATTAATATGTCTTAAACTTTGCCTGTGGTTGCTGTTAAATATATAAGAGTCGTATAGATATTTCCCCTTCTTAACCACAGTGTAACTTTGCCTTTGGCAATAAATGCTCACTTCCAGCAGTATTTGAAGAAGAGATAAAAAAGACTGTATAAGTATTTATAAGCAAATGCTTTATGCTATTAAACTAAAGAAAAATACCTGATGGTTGTCTGGACTTTTAAATGTTCTTGTTCTGTTTATGTGCAGAGACGTGCAGTCTTTTCAAATAGCTGCAACAAGACCACAATTTTAATAGGTGTTGATGAAAATGACATTTTGAGTGCATTTTAGTCATTTTCTATCCCTTGTGTTTTTTACTGTTAAATACCTGATACAGTGAGTGCCAAAAATAAAAAGCAGCCATTTGACATTTGCTGTCTTAATGGGAATCCTAAGGCATGATTGTTGATATTTAGTTGCCAAGTCATTTCTAAGATTGTAGTTCTGGTTTGTTGAGCTCTGTCAGCATGTTCCTTTCATGCTGACAAAGTTCACACTGAACAGTCTTAATGTGAAAGCACAGGGTTTTTATGTCTGATAGAACCAGTACTGGAGTTGAGGGGGGATGAGGGGGGATGCATCCCCCCTGAAATAAAAACAGTCCAAATCATCCCCCCTGTAAAACTGCCATCCCCCCTTTCCATCCCTTATGTCATTTCATCAATGAATGTGGTTTTACTGCTATTTCAACATTTAGAGTCATCACCAGAAAAATAACACCAGAAAAATGTGACAATTTTCACCTGTTTCAGGTAAATTTTCACTTGAAATAAGTAGGAAAATCTGCCAGTGGGACAAGATTTATCTATCTATTTTTCTACTTATTTCAAGTGAAAATCTACTTGAAACAGGTGAAAATTGTTGTTTTTTCCAGTGATGAGTCTTGTTTTAAGTGTAATGAGATTTTTCTTTACTAAAATGAGACATTTTAACTAGAAATAAGACAAATATTCTTGTTAAGATTTCTAGTTTTTGCAGTGATCCATGTTACTTATCCTGTGAAGGACAGAGTCATATTGATAAGTTCAGAAAAGTGTTTTTTATTGTTGTGTTTTGATGTATTAGATGTAAGCCCAGTGGATATTTAAAGCTTACAGAAGGCTGCATTTAACTGCTGCTATGTCATTCCTGCAGTATTTCTGCAGGTGTTTTGGTCACTGCTATTATTTGTAATATATTATATTATTTGTAATCAGCACAAATTATCTGTCCCCATATGATAAAATCCACCACCCCCCCTGATTTTTTTTTACAACTCGAGTACTGGATAGAACTGCAGGTCAGTTTAACCTGAAAAACACATCTTGTACGCACAAGTATCCCTTAATACAAACTGGACCCCATAACGGTGTTTCCTCAGGTTCAAGTCCCTTTACATCTTCAGCTGTGTGTGTATGTGTGTGTGTGAGACCTAGTGGAGGGATTTCAGTGTGTAGCTGATTTATTTCCAAGGTCAGAGCCTGGATGAGGAATGATAGGCTTTCACATTTTAGTCTAAGTAGCTCCAAGAGAGCAGATGCAGGACACTGGATGCCGTTGTGTGGCTCTCACAGCTTTCACGGTGGAGTCTGAACGGGCAACGAAGCAGGAGAGGTGTGAAACCTGCAGAACCTGATGCCTTCCATCCTTATTCCTTTCTGTTTCCTTTTACCTCTCTTTTCTTTTTCTTTTTTTCCTTCCAATTGATTTTCCCTGGATCCGGCGTCTCTTATTACAGGGCTTAGAGTCACGCTGGTGCTGTATGTCCATTTATTCACTTGTTCTAATTATAGATGGCACTCTGCAGACGTTAATGTGTCTAAACAGACACAGGTGGGCTCACGCTGCTGCTCCGTCCCCAGCCTGCCTTAGAGCAGCTGAGCGTTTCCTACAGAGCAGCACAAATGGATGTTGTTTTTTTAGATGGATGACTGCACTAAGGCCCATTTGTATCACATGTTAAAATGATATGACCTTAAACTAGCAAATTCAATAAAAGCATACAAGATATTATTCAAAGCAAAGGTAATGGACACATATATAGAAACACAATAAGCAAACAAAGAAGAATGCACACATGCACGAGATAAAATGACAACTTAAATTTGTTTTGCCGGTTTCCTTAGCATCTTTTCACTTTCTGTTTTCAGAGCTATCATTATTATTATCATTATTATATTATTGCTATTATTATTATTATTATTATTATTATTATTATTATTATTATTACTATTATTATTATCATCATCATCATCATCATTATTATTATTATTATTATTATTATTGTTACTATTACTATTATTATTATCATCACCATCATTATTATTATTGTTATTATTATTAATACTATTATTATTATTATTATTATTATTATTACTATTATTATTATTCTGTGTAGACTTATGATACTTCATTTGTTTTTTTGTATATTTTATTCTGTTAAAAGGTGGGCAAAATAAGCTTTATGCTTCAAGCCCAGACCTTTTCGGTCAAATAATCACAATGTTGACCAGGGAAAAACCTGTGTTATCTTGTTTGTTGATTTTTAATTTTTGTTTGTGATTGACCGAAATAAATATTTACTACTACTATATAGAATAATGCTAGAAGGGATTTAGTCTGCAGATTTTAGTAACTATAACGCTGCTTGTGGTTGGTCTCGCCTCAGGATCACTGGCTTAAAATTGAGTTTGAACTTTCCCTCAAAGGTGTTTATTTCACTTGCATTCTGATTGGTGGAACAGTATAGAAACCAGTTTGGGTCAGGAAGAAAAAAAACATGGATTTGCACTGTTGAAATCAGATTGCTCTAGAAGATGTCTGTTCTGTTCAAAGGTTACAGTATACAGTTTCTGTGGCCTTGTTTTGTGTTGTTTTACTCCTAAAACCACGGTTCAATGGGTGTAAAATCCCCAATTCTATATTTTAACAGTTTCTATCGCACAACCTTCAGAAAAGGGGATATTTATTGACAGAGGTGAAATATGTGCTCCTTGTTTTTATCCACTTAAATCTTTTTGAAAATGGCTAAAATAATCATACAAGAAATCAGACACTTTGTTTTGAGTGACTGAGCTCTGATGCTTATGCAACTGTAGTCCACCTGTGCATAACATTATTCATTTGGCGCGATTAAGAAAAAAAAGAAAAAAGGAAACCCCCATACGCTTCCTAGAACGTTCTGTGAAGCCAAAATTAGTAATTTGAAACGTAGACCTTTGATCATGATGATGAATAACAAGATAACGTCACTCTAACTGAGAGCAAGAGGTTCTATATGGAAATGACAAACTCTTAAAGAAGCAAAACCAGCTAGAGCTACCAGCACTCCCCTAATTAGACCGGGCAGACAAGAGTCTTTCCACATTACAGGCTGCTGGGAGTTTGACAAAGGCATCTAAACAACTAACTCATATTTTTGCAGACTATGATAAGCAAAATCCTCTGATCTGATGAGAGGACTTTTTTATTATTATTAGTTTCCAAAAGATGATGCACTAGAAGATATGATCATCTCATGGGGATTTGATTATTATATTACTTATGTACGTATTTATTTAGTTTATTAACTTGCAATGATGACTCTGGAAAATGCAAATGCAAAAAGAAAAATAATTTAAAATAAATAGAGCTTGAGTGAAGGTTTACATTTCAGATACAAGCATGTTAAATGTCTCAAAAGTGATTAAACGTTTTCTCGAAAGAGTTAACCTGAGTTTATAGCAAAACTCAGTAGACAATCACGACCTAAAAAGAGCTGCACATTTAAATGTAATACCTGATCTGGTTGAGTGTGAATATTTTTAAAGAGAACTATGAATATAAAGCTGCTTAAACAAAAGTACCGACTGCTCTGAAAACTAGTAAATGTTATATTTCAGCTGTATCTAACAGTTAAGCGTCGTCAGAGTGACATTTAGTAGATAAATGGGACAAATGAATAAAATTAACTATAAATTGAGTATAAAACTGAGCGAAATATGAAAAACTTCAGCAGATCTTTCAGAATGAACCGTGTTATAATGTACACAGCGGCTCATCGTCTGCAAAGATGAATCTGACAATAAGTGCATGTGATCACGGGACACGCCGTCCTCCATGGATGAAAACAATGTTAAATTTAGTGTGTCTGTGTAATCTGAGTAAATATGCAGTAATGTGTGCGTGGCTTCAAATGTTTGTGAGGAGTTTATTATTACAAGCAGGCCACATGAGTGATCTAATCTGTGATGAGTCGAATGCTTTAATGTAAATTGAAATCACATATTAGTTTTTATTATGAGACATTATTTCCAAGTTGATTTAATGTAGTTACAGTGTTGCTGCACAAAAAAGCTTTATGTACCAAGCAGAAATGTGTCCTGGTCTACAAATGTGCACTGACAAATCTCTTTCTTGGCTTCTGTGGAAAACCAGTCGTAGATTCCACTTAACGTAAGATAAAACTATACGTGAATTAAAATAAATAAATAAAAAACATCACATGAGTTTTGATCAGTGACAATTTTTACTCAATTTTTACCAACAGCTGGGTGAAATGTTCAGTTATCTCGTTAGAAAAACGGACCATAAAAAAGTGCTGCATTAAAGAACGAAACATTGTTCTAGTACAAAGTTGTACAAAAATAATCATAATAATCATTTGTAACAGCCAAATTTCATATATTTACACAAGTGTATTTTCAAAGAGACAAAAGAAAATCTTCATAGTGGCAAGTTTGCAAACAGCAGTAACATCTTTGCCAGAAAAGTCCAGACATTTAATATCTTCAGACAGGAAGTCCGGAAGACAGTTAAAAATACTGAATATTTCCCTTATATTTCCAATAAAATGCCAAATGATGACGTCAAGACAGAAAACTACACATACATATACAAAAATGTTTGAACAGTATGTGATTAAAGTCAGTTTTAAAATGACAACCATCAGCATTTCACTTCATTCAGCCATGGGGATGTATTCATCAAAAATTCAGAGAAATAATATCCCTGCAGGTTCCCTTATGCCTTGTGTCCGGTTTGAGATTCTCTTTACTGTGCTGTTGTATGAAACAAAATGGGTGGCTTTATCAGTGGCTTTGAAAACTAGAAATGATCAAGGACTTGTGTATTTAAAGTCTTCTTTTTTTGCCATTTTGTCCCGTTGTTGTGATGTGCCACATCTGTGCAGGAGTGCCACATCTGTGCAGGAGTGCCCCATGTGCGTTTATTCCAACAAGCGATGAAACCTTTGTGCCTGCAGTCTTTTGAGGGAGCTCCACACATGTGTTGTCCTCTCAGGGTCATTTCATCCGAGCCCGTGGGATGTGGTTCATGCCTATGTGGCTCCTGGAAACAGACATCAACATCAAGGTCACCATCGTCCAATGAGCCAGTCGTGTAATTCTTGCATATATGGATGTGTGTGCATTTGTCTTTCTGTGCTACTTACTCTTTGGCATCTGAATACTTCATTTTCCTGTAGTGCTTTGCTAGCTTGATAGAAAAGATGATGCTGGGGATGAAGAAGATCATGCACCAGCCCAGACTGAACCAGAACGCATTCTGAAACAGCGTAAAAGCTTACTCAATACCTTACTGATGGAAAGATATAACATTTCTCTAACAAGTTGCTAATCATCAGCATTAAAGCATGTTTTAAAAAGAAAAGTAATCTGAGTAATGTGGTCCTCACCTAGGGTTGCCACCCGTCCCGTAAAATACGGAATTGTCCTTTATTTGAGAAAAAAATGTTGCGTCCCGTATTGAACTAATACGGGACGCGATTTGTCCCGTATTTTCATTAATTTTTACACCATATTCTAGTTGAATTATTGAAATAAATTAACTTTTACACCATATTCTAGTTGAATTATTGAAATAAATTAACTTTTACACCATATTCTAGTTGAATTATTGAAATAAATTAACTTTTACACCATATTCTAGTTGAATTATTGAAATAAGTTAACTTTTACACCATATTCTAGTTGAATTATTGAAATAAATTAACTTTTACACCATATTCTAGTTGAATTATTGAAATAAATTAACTTTTACACCATATTCTAGTTGAATTATTGAAATAAATTAACTTTTACACCATATTCTAGTTGAATTATTGAAATAAATTAACTTTTACACCATATTCTTCACCTGTAGACTATATTATACATCTATTATACAGCTGATGTTGACATACATAGCATAGGAGGCTATTCCAGTTGCTATATGGTTGTCTGTCTCTACAGTCATGAAAGTTCAATGCTATTAAAGCACTTTAAACTTTAAATCAAAGCATTTTGTTTTTCATATAAAATAAACACATTTTTATTCAGTTTAGAAGTTTTAGGGCTTTTTTTTTTGGCTCCTGCGCTGCTGAAATCAGGGCGTCCCTTATTTCTATTTCTGAAAGGTGGCAGCCCTATCCTCACCAGGGCCTCCACCATGTTGGTGCAGAGGACGACCTCAGCCGAGTCCACAGCTCTGGCCACAGGCTCACAGCGGCCCACCTGCTGGGTTATCTGAAGAAGAAAAAAATAGGTGCATCGGTATAAAACACTAACTTTATTTACTTTATTCTCAAACATGCATGCAGAGATTTGAATGGACTTTACCGTGAGGTTGGCCCAGTCAGCGTAAACGGTGAAGTAATCCAGCTGACAGTCCAAAAACTTTCTGCTCTCCTAGAATTGATGGAGGGGTGGAGGAGGGGGGATGGAGAGAGAGAGAGAGTAAATTCCTCACATTTTCCTGCTTTTACAGTGAGAAGTCATGAGGAATCGATGGAATGCTAACGTGTCTCCAAAAGAGCAAATGTGGTCAAAACCTCTGATTTGACCCATAAATAACCACATCAGGATAATTAGTCGACATGGAAATGAATTATACTTCACTTCTGTTGTGTGCTATGCTTCTGATTTGCTTTATCGTTAATTTGGGCATTATTATTTGCGTGATCTTGTTTTTATCTCAGTTCAGTGTGAGAGTCTACTGTTGCTTTCTGATTTCACGTGTGTGTTTAAAGTGTTCATGAGACTTCTTCCATACCGAGGTTGAATCAAGCTCGTCTGGGTCGTGAAGCTTTCACACCACAGACGGCCGTACAGAGACTGTCTTCAGAGAAGTCTTGGTATGGCCATGTTGTTCCACAACAGTGTGGTTGCTGTGTTCACTTACCAAAGTCAAATAAATACACGGCATGAGTTCCCTTGGGCTGACATAAATCTTGCCATCATGACCTGATTTTTTTATATCAAAGAGAGTAAAAGAAGTGGGATGGATTGCGAGGATACTGGCTGATTGTTAAGGTTTGTTAAGAAGGTTTGTTGGAGCCAAGAGTGACAACTCAGGATCTTCAGAGATATTACAATAACCAGTGGTGGACAGTAACGGAGTAAATTTACTTGAGTACTGTACTTAAGTACATATCCAGAGGATTTGTACTTTACTTGAGTATTACATTTCTTTGGTACTTATTACTCTTACTTGAATACATTTCCAAGACAAATATTTTTACTTTTACTCGAGTAAAATTTCTAGGAAGGCTGAAAAGTACTCGTTACTTTCAGGTCTGCTCTTTTTTCTTCTTCCCTAAAATCCTATTGGACACAAGCTGTTTTTGTCAAAGGAGGAGACCTATCACAGTGCACGCTCTCCACTGGGATGTATGTAAAGCGGAAACACGTCAAGCCTCCTCAAAACGATACCACCAAAGTAGCCTGCGTTTGTCAAGACAGAGCTGCAACAAGTCAAGACAGAGCTGCAACAAGTCAAGACATACTGTAGCTGCAACAATGGCTACAACATTGAGTTATTGAAAGCAGAGATGTAGTTTTTTGTAAAGCAGTGGTCTTTGAGGGGGATCCAGACTTAGTTGGATGGTGCAGGTTCATTTGGTTTCAGTTCATGATTGTTAATAAACTCTGCATCATCTGCTGTCCTCTTATGATCCCATTCATTTGATTTGTTTTTGGTGTTTCTGCAGGTTTTATATAACATTGTGGTTCTAAAAGCAGCACATCAGTGCAGCTGGTTTCAAAGAGTTAATTCTCAGAAACAAGAGTTAAAAGATCCTTAAATTAATTTAGAAAAAATATAGTAATTTACTGATGTGGAAAATAAGAAATTTACTCTTACTCTTAGTTTTACTTAAAGTAAATTTAAAAGCATTTACTTTTGGATACTTAAGTACCTTTAAAAGCAAGTACTTTTCTACTCTTACTCGAGTAATATTTTGACTGAGCTACTTTTACTTGTAACGGAGTAAATTTTGACCAGTAGTATTTGTACTCTTACTCAAGTACTGGGGTCGAGTACTCTGTCCACCTCTGACAATAACGATCTTCTCTGCACATCATAGTTCAGAGATGTAACAGCACAACAATGCAGCGTCACTTCAAAAAGTAAATATTGTCAGTTTTATCAGTTAAATGTAAAGTGTTCTTTAACTTTTAACTCTGGTTAAGTGTTGGTGTGGATAACCATAATGCATTCCTGTGTCAGAGAGGATTCAAATGTGTCAGAATGCATGGCAAATGTGTTTGTTTCACTCACTGCAGCTCGGAGATGCAGAAACGCCATTTCTGTTACTTTACTTTGAGTGTTCTTCTTTTTAAAAATACACCAATATGACACTGAAAATATTGCAGTGGATATAAATGTGTGTAATATGTTCTCCCATCTGTTTTTGGAAGAATCCCACATCAAGATGAGATGCCCTGTGGATGTGGAACCAACGGGCACATTGTTCCCACTACTCACTCTTTGAGCCGGAGCACCTCCCCCCTCGCCTCGACTCGCTAAATGACTGACTGACCTCAGGCATTAAGAGACCACATGGAGCACATTTCTTCAAACTCATGTGACTCGTGGCTGTACTCACGGTCTTGACGATCTGTGTTGTATTTGTGTTGAGAAAGTCTTGTGCTGCTCCGACGTTGCTCAGCACCTCCCCCACTGTTCCCTGAAAGAGTCAGCGAGGACAGTAAAAGGTTTTAAAAAGAGGAGCACATTCCCTCTTCTTGGTTCTGGGTGTTAGTCCGTGTACTCACATTGATTTTTTCTGCGGTGGACTGAAGGCTCCTAATGGAGGAATTCAGGTTTTCCTTGGGGCAGAAAACAGTGCGTGTCTCTTTTATGAGTCAAGTGGTTAACCCACATAGGAAAATGAAAAGTAGACTTTGGCCAAATACGCACAAGTTGTGGGATGATGACTGTGTCTATTTCATCTTGGATTTGCCTCAGTTTCATGGCTTCATCATGGAGCTGGTTTTTAATCTCATTATCTGCCTTAAAATAGACAAATGCTTAGTTAGTTAATAAATCAAATAAAAGTAGCTAACAGCTGAACACGGTGAAGAATATCAACTAGTTCATACCGCGGTTGAATTGGTTTGATATTGGATATTCGACATTCAAAGACATCCATTTAACTTGTGATACATACCACTGATTTTGGTCATATTGCTTGTGATGTGTTCATGGTCATCTTGACTATATATCACAAGAGAGTAATTATTATAAAATCATCTTATGGGCTGATTTAATGTGGTTTTATGAATTCAACACCCATAAAACTTGTGATACATACCACTGATTTTGGTCAAACCACTTGTGATGTGTTCATGGTATACATCAGCCCATAGTATGATTTTATAATAATTACAGTCTTGTGATATATAGTCTAGATGACCATGAACACATCACAAGCAATATGACCAAAATCAGTGGTATGTATCACAAGTTAAATGGATGTCTTTGAATGTCCAATATCCAATATCAAACCAATTCAACCGCGGTCTAGTTCATTAAGATTTAATGTCGCCAACTCACTTGATAACCAGCTAGTGTAACAAGTTTGTTTGCTGTTGTATTCAGATCGATTCTTGAAATGTTGTTCATCTTAAAGAAAAATGAAAAACAAGAACTACTGGATCACAGTTAACTGCTGCATACAGATGAAAACTACGCGGGTGTAGCGTACCTGCTCCGTGACAGCAGCCGTGTCTAACTTGTCCAGTTTGCTGGAGATGTTCCTGAGCTGGTTTTGAACTTCGGGGCTCAGGAGGGTGAGAGAGGAGAGAGTGATATCTGTGTCCTCAAACTGCTGCTGGATCTGCTCCGTGTACTGTGTGAGACCAGCAAAGGAGATGTCAAAGTGAGCAAATAGGTCATGGTTTTCAATCAGTTAAAGGGAGAAAAACCCACTTTAGATATATTGAGGAGCTCCTCGAGGTCAACGAGCTCATACAAGTGAAGCGTCGTCCACAGAGGATGGTTTTTCTCGCAGTCTCTGTAAAGATTGCCATGAAATATGACTTACTTACAAAGCTTTTGATTGCATTTACAGATGGACATAGCTCTATTGACTAACTAACTTTAAGATGTGGAATAGATGTCAGAGAAGGAAAATTAAATGTCATTATGTCAAACGTTTACACGTATTTGTTGCTTTGTAAGAGCTGAACTGGAATTTCATACCTGTAGATATCAGAGATATTGATGCTGGTTTTGAGTCCTAGAGATGGGCCTATTTCCAACCCTGGAATTAAACCGGGAATGTCAATAAACTGTAAAGAGAAGAGAAAGCATCGACAGTCTTTTTAGGCGCTGGAAATGTATCTGTACAGTTGAAAGGAAAATGGTTGCATTAAAGAATCTTAAAAAAATTAAATCTTTAATTTTTGATTTTAGACACAAATAATATGGAACAATCAAACCAAGAAATTTACTTTAAATATATGTTACATATAGTATATTTCTAAAGACATGTAAAGCAGCTATATTTGTCTATGAAGCCAGATGAAACAGAAACGTTAGCTAAACTTCAGGCATTGAGTCCTGGATGTCCACCAACTTTTTATTCCTAAATTCTGATAAAACCGATGTTCTGCCCTCCAGGCATTTTTGTTGTTTATAGTGGCAGGTAGCACCCTTTAATGCCTTTTATTTGTTGCATGCTTTTATTTTGACAACCACCTGTCTATGGGAAGTAGGAGAAACAAGAAGTAGGTAGAGAAAAGCACATGTTGAGCAAAGCAGATCAGGAAAGTTCTTCCCTCGCCATCCAGCTGCGTGGTGCTGTTGAAAGCATTGTCTGTGAGTTATTTAAGTTGACATGCATTTTGTTCAGGAATACTGAAGAGTATTTTCATGACTTTGTGAAAGAAAAGTGTTTTATTTCCATTTAAGTGTCGGACTCTCAAATGTTATTTTATTCGGTCGGTGTAACTTTCAGCCAGTTTGTAAGCTAATTTGGATTGCCTTTTATTCATTATCTGTTGTTTACTGTATAGCTGGGAGGGAATTCATGAAAATCGTGCACTTGGTGACAAGTTTTTGATATTTGGCATGGTGTTAGTTATGGACATAAGGTTTTCAAAAACCACCGCAAACAAATTGGGACGGCCCTCCAGTGGCCGGTTTGCAAAATTCTAAACAAATCAATAATCAAAAAGACGATAGAGGAATTGTAGGTGTTGAGTGAGTTTAAATATGCACAGCTGATTTTTTTTTGTGTTATTTTAGAATCCTATTGTTTCACTGTGACTTAGTTCTGAAGTTCTGTTCATCTTAAGCCTGAATGAATGAATGAATGAATGAATGAATGAATGAATGAATGAATTATCAGATTATTGACACTACAGTGACCTGTCCAATAAACAGAAAATTGCATTCCTTGGGGGTGAAAATAGGATCTAGAGCCAAATATAATCTTTCTATGTGACTTAATTCTGGAGATGGAGTTTTTTGGGCAAAAAATGACCTTGAAAATTAAATCTGACCTTCAACATGACCTTGAAATAGGAAATTTATCTTAGAATTGAATTCCTAGCACCAAAAAAGTAGAAAAAGTGACAATATACAACAATCTACTAAGAGAAGCTGAGATATGACCTTTGGAGTTTTCGGCGGGTGACATTTTGAATTTTCTGCAAACCGGCCACTAGGGGGCGTCACTATTTGTTTGCGGTGGTTTTTGAAAACCTTATGTCCAAACCTACCACCATGCCAAATATCAAAAACTTGTCACCAAGTGCATGATTTTTATGATTGTTGACATATTCCCTCCCAGCTAGTAATGTAAAGCTGAAAATACTTGTGTACTTTGTTTTTCTTTACTGATTTGAACAATGTATGGCAAATGGTGATTTTACTTTTTTCTTATGTTACAGTTTCACTCCAATTTTTGCATCTGCATGCCTCTTGAGTCTGCATTAAATTCCGGAGCTGAAGGCTATATCCTGCCTCTCATGTCTTTTGTAAATGGAGTTTGGCTTGCTGTCTACTTTTAGTCATCACACTTAAAGGAGGACAGTATAACCAAGGTTATTGTTTTAAGTCCCAAACACCTTAGGAAGGGATTAGATGGTGTTGAAATGACCTCCAACACAACTGTGTGAAACCAAATCAGGATTTGTCGTTTATACAGCATATTAATCAGGTTTGTAAGACAGCGTTTTTCCATCTGTGTAATATTACAAAGATTAGGAGCATCCTCTCCCAGAGAGATGTGGAAAAACTAATTCACGCATTTGTATCTTCTAGACTAGATTACTTTAATGTGTTATTAGCAGGATGTCCAAGTAATTCTATGAAAAGGCTCCAGCTGATCAGAAATGCAGCAGCGTGGGCGCTGACAGGAATCAACAAGTGAGACTACATCTCTCCTGTGTTAGCCTCACTCCATCGGCTCCACGAAAACTCAGAATCCAATTCAAAATTGTATTATTTGCGTATAGTCCAAAATGGCCTAGTTCCGCAATATTTGCAAGACCTAAAGTGCCTTATGTTCCTAATAAAGCTCTACGTTCTCAGAGTGCAGGTTTACCCATAGTTCCTAGAGTTTTTGTTGAACCCAGGACCGTCTAGCTGTGAGGCGGCTGCACTACCAGCTGCACTACCAGCCGCCAAAAGTGCAAGAGATTGAGAGTTAGACGTATGGGCAGAAATATGTGCCACTAGAAACTGAATTTGAATAATTTATATTTGAATTTGAATTGCTCAACTTGAATAATTTCATCAAAAAACTGAATCTGAATCACATAATTTGAATTTGTATTGTTTAATTTGAATCATTGCATTGAAAAACTGAATCTACATTCAGCTCTCACAATTCAAATTCAGTTCTTGCAATTCAATTTCAATTCTACTGTGCCAGACATCCGGGTCTTCCGGAGGAAGAGCAATCGAGTGCAGATACAAAGAACTTCTTTTCACGTAGCCTACTATAACCTCTATTTTCTTTCAACGATATAAACGACCAATGGGAGCAAGATATTTCGAAACCTATTTTGTTTTCTACATTCTGTGTAAAAAGTGTAGATTTATATCTTGCCGTTTTGTAGAAAAATTTCTGCTGAGGAGTGTGTGAAGATTTGCGGCAACGGGTGAAGCCTGAATTATGGTTTTGCGTTAAATCGACGCAGAGTCTACGCCGTAGGTTATGCGGCGATGCTCACCGTACGGTGCGTGTCACCGCGTAAATTCAGTTTCTAGTGGCAAATATTTCTGCCCATATAGACGACACTTCCTAAAAATGGTCAAATATTCCATCGAATAAGACTGAAGATATTTAAAATTCAAGAAAAAAAAATATTGTTGTTTTTCTGTAATTTATAAGATGTGACCTGTCATTGCTTTATTAAATGAGTTCATCTGCTTTTGTTTTGCATGTGTTTTTATATGTTTTTATATGTGACCACATCACTACCTTCAGCAGCTGTCCATTGTTCCACGGCCGACAGACCAGAGTGTAAACGTTTCCTCCCAGCAAGAACAGCAGCAGCACGGCTATCATGAACAACCAGGAGAAAAGGAAGCAGAAACCTGCACCCCTGCAAGCACATCCACATCAGAGGTCAAAGGTCATCTCAGCTGGTAAAACGCTTTTAACAGTTTGATGCTTCTCGTGTCTGAAAGAATTGATATTGATTTTATTTTATTTTGGAAGGATGTGTTGTTTGGTGTTTTTGACCATATAACAATTAGAACAAAGCCAAAGGAAACGTTTATTATTAATTTGTTAATTATCCTCGCAAAATTCCACATCCACAAATCTAAATTCTTACGCAAAAAACCCTCTTTTTTTACTTTTTATTGTGAACTAAAACAGTATCTGGACTCTATTAAGTTTTCTAATAATTCAAAGGCAATCAAAACCATAAATGTATGTAAATGTTTTGGCTTTCTGTTATAATTTCATCCCCCCTGGCTGGTTGTAATGTGTTGTGCTTTTTGTTTTGTTTTTATTTGTGTTGTACTCTTTATATGTTATAATTAGACGTGAATTTGCATAATGTGAAGTTTTTTCTTATCATTGTTATGTTTGCAATTGTTAAAAAAAAAAAAAAAAACCCAAAAAAAAAAAAAAAAAGTTTGATGCTTCTCTGTGATTAACTCCACACTTACATCAACAGGAAGGTGCCGCCACAGTCCGCCGTGCAGGATCGCTTTGTAGGGTCAGCTTTGGATCTCAGACCCAGAGGCCCAAAGAGCAGACCCAGCAGGTTACACACGACCACCAGGAGGACCACGCAGCACAGAGCCACACACACACCCCATCTGGAGAAATATCAACACCTACGTTGGGATATGTGCGTTGTTTTTCCGATTGATTACAAATGAACGTCCCCGCTTCTTACCTGGTGTGTTCTGCCATCTTTATTGTGGGTAAAAACTTGTCGATCTCCCTCTGCACCTCATTCAGAGTCACCGACACATCGTCCAAAGCTGATAAGTGGATTTCACTTGAAACCTGGGAAATCTGTTCCAGTACATCACCCAACGATTTTTTGCTATCTAAAAAGAAAGAAAGAAAGAAAAACTCCTTAATACTGACTGATTGTTCATCTCATTAGTCTTAAGAAAGTTTGTGAGAGCAAATGCAGTGTTTACTTACTTTGGACTATATCCTGTGTATCATTGGTCACTCTTTCGGGGATGCTCTGGAAATATTCCTCCACCTGTGATAAGATGAAAATCGTTTGTTTAATATGGGGCGATTGAGGAGAAAAAAGAAAGAAAACTTGTTTTCTAGTTACTTTCCTTGTTCAACAACACGACTTAAGTGAGTTGAAAATATTTTCTTCCCAATTTAACAACATCATCTCGAGTTAAACCCTTTTCAAACTTTGACCCCCTCCCTAATCATTCGTGTTTACATCCGGTGAAGGTCACTGACCTGACTGATTTTGGCCTTGAGATCAGTTTTGATAACTTCATCCACTGCAGTCTGAAATTCATTTACGCTGGGAACCTGTGGGAAACAACCAAACACACGCAGGCAGCGTGCATGAGCCCAGCCGTCACAGATAAGCACATGTCTTACCTCAAAGCGACACAAGGGGGCAGCAGTGTGCAACAAAAATGGTAAGATCAAGAGAATAATTGATGTTTTTTCTCTCTTCTCTAGAAATACACAGTCAAAGGAAAACATTTTCCCAAAATGCTGATGAATACAAGAGATGAGGCAATGAGAAGAGAAGAAGGAGGCATGTGGGGGATAGAGATGCGTAGGAGGTATGGAGAAAAACAGATTTTAGGAGGATAATTCAGCTGTTCAGACAAAGCCAAAAATAACTGTCATCTGTCACACTGTCTCAGCCTGCGTCAAAGGCAGTTTAATTGCATGAAATATCCCTGTTTAGTCATGGTGATTGTCTGAAGGGGAAAATCTCCACTTGTATTTTGTCAACAGAGCGGTCACACCTGACTCACCGCTGTCATGAAGTGGTTGAGGGGGAAATCAGGAGAGGGAAATAAAGAAGATTGATTTATTTTGTATATGTACACAAAAGCAGCACTTACACTAACAGAGGTATCCAGTGTTAGTTTATCCAGCTGAGGTCGTAGGTCAGCACATCCAATGCAGTTTGGATCCGACAGCGTCTGATTGATCTGGTTTCTAACAGCGGTGACGTTGCCATGGAGACGGTCCATACTGGACTGCAGATGGTTCAAAGACGAGTTCAGCTTCCCCAGTTCAACACTGGTGTTTACCGTTTCTGTTCGTTCAGACGACACAAATATCAATGTTACGGACACCTTTGGAAAATACAATAAGTATAAAGTAAAAGTTGAATCAGTGAAGCTTTAAACTCATTTTTCCATTAAATCTTCCTAAATTATTACTAAGAACAACTTATTTTTTTCCCCTTTTTTTCTTATTACAAAAATGTATTGATTTGTGTAAATATCCATTGCATAAACTGTGGCGAAATCAATACCAAAGTGTGTAGTTTGGGTCATTTCTATCTAACTCGTCTAAATGAAGACTTGGGTAAGACTTAAAAAAAGGTATGAATTTAAAATTAGGGAAAAAAAAGAACCATAAAAGGTTGTCAAGAAAAATTTATGTCATGCTATATGAGCGAAGTTACAAAAATATCAAAAATATTTGAATATTTTCCTCATCACTCTCAAATAGAGAGTTTGTGCATCTTAGATAAACCATCAGTATAGCTGACGATCCTGCGTCTAAAAACACACATACACACACATTAAAAGAGCCTCCAGTCTGTTGTGGATGGTAAACTTTTGTTATGGTCCAAAACGACGTGAAATGCAACAGTTTTGAGTGACAAAGGTATATATGTTTGAAGCAAAATGCCAATTACTGTTACATCTTAGTTCATTGGTATTTTATGTCTTTGACAAGACTCATTGTACTGAAGTATATAAAAAAGACTTTGCAAGCATGTCCTCGTACCGATCCTGTGGAAGCAGAGGCCGTGAACTGTTCTCCTCTGAAGTCTATGGACAATAGTTTGGGTGCGTTATCCATTTCTATGGATTTATCGGCAAGAACATCAGGCTATTCAAACGCCGCTATAAGCAGATTCTCATACTGAACTACCAACATTTGATGTTATAATGACCATGATTTTTTATTTTATTTTTTTATTTTTTTCTTCTGTGCATGATGCTTTTCTTTCTTTTTTAGCTACTTTTATTATGGTGATTGTTTTTGTTTTTTTTCATTGACTTTTTTTCTTCTCTACTGTGCTTGATGCCTTTCATTTTTAGCTACTTTTATTATTGACTCACTTGTCTTTTAATTACTTTTATATTGATATACTTTTATATGTCAAGAAGAAGGGTATATACTGTATATATGTATTATTGTTGTTATTATTATTATTATTGTTATTGCTATTATTATTCTTTTATATATCGGATATTCTTATATTGCAAGAAGGGACCAGACTAGATAAACATTTGCTTCTTCCTGTCCCTTCTTGAACAAAACTGGTTGTGCTTTATTAATTTTGTTGATGTATGGTGTGTTTTTTTTTTTATTGTTTTGTTCAAGATGAATAAAGATCAAATCAAATCAAATCAAATCAAATCGTGACATGAAGCAGACTGGATGTCTGCAGGAATCGTTTTATGTACATTTTTGGACATTTTTTGTACACGTACAAAGTTAAAATAAGTCTTCCTTTTCTTTCCTTCTTGTTTTCCTTTTTTTTCCCCCAAGTAAAAAAGTAAAAATTTAAATTGAAAAAAACTTGGATTGATATTTTCGAATCTTGTCAGAAGTTTAAAATGGCAAATTATTTTAGATGTATGTCCATTGCTTAAAATAATTACAATGAATTGCCATTTTGTTACAAACACATATTTCTTTCTCTCTCAAAACGGCTTCAATTCAAACAAGTTGTGGCTTCTAACAAAAGTTTACGCTCATTACTCAATCATTAATAATTTTTCTTTTAGGTTGACTATTTTACACCAGTCCAGGGACAGCAGATGCAAAATAGCCTTTTTGGCTAATTTTGGCATATTTTACATTTGTTTAAATCTATTATTAATGTGCATTGTCCCTGATAACTAAACCTTTAAATAAATAAATAAATTCTATTTAAACAGAATTATTTTAACTCTGAAATTAACCTTTAACCTCTGCTGTAAGCGTGATTTATACTTCCACGTTGCAAATACACCACATAAATGTTGAGTTTCTTTTTGTTTACTTCCTTTATGTACCTTAGATTTGGTAGTGGAGCAAATGAAAAATATCCAGTGTGAGTTGGATCTAATAGAAATTGAGCAACATTAGCTTTTACTAACATTACAGCTATCTTTCTATCTAGTTTAAATGACAAAAATAATAGGAGAAATAGCAGGAAATATGCAACAGGCAATACGATGCAACAAAGTGGACACGTCAGGTTTTTTTTTCTTCTGATGCGTAGTTGCATCGCTGGGGAAGTGCCTGTCAGACGAGGGAATGACGGGGTTCCAGCTATGCCGGACAAATGTTATCGATTCAACACAGGAACATAAATCATTCTGCTGTAAAGTAAAAATCGATCGCTGTAATGTCAGTAAAAGTTATGGGTGCTCATCATTTGTCAACTCCAATCCTCATAAGAGATGTTTTATTGGCTCCCATCCCATCTCTCTATTAAAATGGACAAAATGACAAATAAAAACATCAACTTTTTTTAAATTGTATTTGTATGCATTTTTGGGGATTAAGGGTTCAAAGTAATTAAGGATTTCAATTAAACACTGGGAAGCGGGGGAAGTTAAACCCTGTGATAAGAATCTGACACAATGGGACCCCACAGACACAGGAATGTCCACAGGTTGGGTTTCAGTTCACAGAAAACGCCTTACACACTCCTGCTAAAACCAAATGAAAGCAGTTTGGGGGAAGCTTGGCTGACATGTGAACGCCTCCCAGAACAATTATGTAGCATACGTGGGGGATCACAGAGAAGTTCATGCTTTCTTTCTTAAAATAATGGAAGCTACTCAACATTAACAGACTTATATTAGGTTGAAAGAATGTAAATCCCTGATCTGGCTGAGCTCTTTGGTTACCAACAAGACACATAACTACCAGGCAGTGGTGGACAGTAACGGAGTAAATTTACTTGAGTACTGTACTTAAGTACATATCCAGAGGATTTCTACTTTACTTGAGTATTACATTTCTTTGGTACTTATTACTCTTACTTGAATACATTTCCAAGACAAATATTTTTACTTTTACTCGAGTAAATTTCTAGGAAGGCTGAAAAGTACTCGTTACTTTCAGGTCTGCTCCAGGGCCGGTTCTAGAAAATGATGACTAGGGCTGCATCTCAGATCAGAGGGGGTGCACATGCCTGGCACGTTATTCAACACTAAATTATGCATTTTCCCATAATTTCAAGCGGAATGATACTAGTAAAACAAGAATTTTTAAAGTGTATTTCAAATGCTTTATTGCAGCAATATTGCTGCAGAACAAAGAAAATGCTACATTTAGTCTGGGCTACCTCACCCATCAGATAATCTACACTGCAAAAATTCAACAAGAACAAGATCTTAACAAGAATATTTGTCTTATTTCTAGTTAAAATGGCTTATTACACTTAAAACAAGATTCATCACTGGAAAAAACAACAATTTACACCTGTTTCAAGTAGATTTTCACTTAAAATAAATAGAAAAATCTGCCAGTGGAACAAGATTTTTTGCTTGTAATAAGAAGATAAATCTTGTTCCACTGGCAGATTCTTCTACTTATTTCAAGTGAAAATTGACTTGAAACAGGTGAAAATTGTCAAATAACAAGTTATTTTTCTGGTAATTACTCTTGTTTTAAGTGTAATAAGATTTATTGACTAAAATGAGACATTTTAACTAGAAATAAGACAAATATTCCTGGTAAGATTTTAAGTTTTTGTCAGTTTTTTTCCCCGTCTTTTCAACTGAGCATGCAAACACATAAACTAAGGGTGCAATGCATGCTCATGCACCCTCGTAGAACCGGGCCTGGTCTGCTCTTTTTTCTTCTTCCCTAAAATCCTATTGGACACAAGCTGTTTTTGTCAAAGGAGGAGACCTATCACAGTGCACGCTCTCCACTGGGATGTACGTAAAGCGGAAATACGTCAAGCCTCCTCAAAACGATACCGCCAAAGTAGCCTGTGTTTGTCAAGACAGAGCCGCAAAAAGTGAAGACAGAGCCGCAACAAGTCAAGACAGAGCTGCAACAAGTCAAGACAGAACTGCAACAAGTCAAGACAGAGCTGCAACAAGTCAAGACAGAGCTGCAACAAGTCAAGACAGAGCTGCAACAAGTCAAGACAGAGCTGCAACAAGTCAAGACAGAGCTGCAACAAGTCAAGACAGAGCTGCAACAAGTCAAGACAGAGTCAACAAGTCAAGACAGAGCTGCAACAAGTCAAGACAGAGCCGTAACAAGTCAAGACAGAGCTGCAACAAGTCAAGACAGAGCTGCAACAAGTCAAGACAGAGCTGCAACAAGTCAAGACAGAGCCGCAACAAGTCAAGACAGAGCTGCAACAAGTCAAGACAGAGCTGCAACAAGTCAAGACAGAGCCGCAACAAGTCAAGACAGAGCCGCAACAAGTCAAGACAGAGCTGCAACAAGTCAAGACAGAGCTGCAACAAGTCAAGACAGAGCTGCAACAAGTCAAGACAGAGCAGCAACAAGTCAAGACAGAGCTGCAACAAGTCAAGACAGAGTCAACAAGTCAAGACAGAGCCGCAACAAGTCAAGACATAGCCGCAACAAGTCAAGACATAGCCGCAACAAGTCAAGACATAGCCGCAACAAGTCAAGACAGAGCCGCAACAAGTCAAGACAGAGCTGCAACAAGTCAAGACAGAGCTGCAACAAGTCAAGACAGAGCTGCAACAAGTCAAGACAGAGCTGCAACAAGTCAAGACAGAGCAGCAACAAGTCAAGACAGAGCTGCAACAAGTCAAGACAGAGCTGCAACAAGTCAAGACAGAGCTGCAACAAGTCAAGACAGAGCTGCAACAAGTCAAGACAGAGCAGCAACAAGTCAAGACAGAGCTGCAACAAGTCAAGACAGAGCAGCAACAAGTCAAGACAGAGCTGCAACAAGTCAAGACAGAGCTGCAACAAGTCAAGACAGAGCTGCAACAAGTCAAGACCGAGCCGCAACAAGTCAAGACAGAGCTGCAACAAGTCAAGACAGAGCTGCAACAAGTCAAGACAGAGTCAACAAGTCAAGACAGAGCCGCAACAAGTCAAGACAGAGCTGCAACAAGTCAAGACAGAGCTGCAACAAGTCAAGACAGAGCCGCAACAAGTCAAGACAGAGCTGCAACAAGTCAAGACAGAGCTGCAACAAGTCAAGACAGAGCCGCAACAAGTCAAGACAGAGCTGCAACAAGTCAAGACAGAGCTGCAACAAGTCAAGACAGAGCCGCAACAAGTCAAGACAGAGCTGCAACAAGTCAAGACAGAGCTGCAACAAGTCAAGACAGAGTCAACAAGTCAAGACAGAGCTGCAACAAGTCAAGACATAGCCGCAACAAGTCAAGACAGAGCTGCAACAAGTCAAGACAGAGTCAACAAGTCAAGACAGAGCTGCAACAAGTCAAGACAGAGCTGCAACAAGTCAAGACAGAGCTGCAACAAGTCAAGACAGAGCTGCAACAAGTCAAGACAGAGAAACAAGTCAAGACAGAGCCGCAACAAGTGAAGACAGAGCCGCAACAAGTCAAGACAGAGCCGCAACAAGTCAAGACAGAGCCGCAACAAGTCAAGACAGAGCTGCAACAAGTCAAGACAGAGTCAACAAGTCAAGACAGAGCTGCAACAAGTCAAGACAGAGCTGCAACAAGTCAAGACAGAGCCGCAACAAGTCAAGACAGAGCTGTAACAAGTCAAGACAGAGTCAACAAGTCAAGACAGAGCTGCAACAAGTCAAGACAGAGTCAACAAGTCAAGACAGAGCTACAACAAGTCAAGACAGAGCTGCAACAAGTCAAGACAGAGCTGCAACAAGTCAAGACAGAGCTGCAACAAGTCAAGACAGAGCCGCAACAAGTCAAGACAGAGTCAACAAGTCAAGACAGAGCTGCAACAAGTCAAGACAGAGCCGCAACAAGTCAAGACAGAGCTGCAACAAGTCAAGACAGAGCTGCAACAAGTCAAGACAGAGCCGCAACAAGTCAAGACAGAGCTGCAACAAGTCAAGACAGAGTCAACAAGTCAAGACAGAGCCGCAACAAGTCAAGACAGAGCTGCAACAAGTCAAGACAGAGCTGCAACAAGTCAAGACAGAGCTGCAACAAGTCAAGACAGAGTCAACAAGTCAAGACAGAGCCGCAACAAGTCAAGACAGAGTCAACAAGTCAAGACAGAGCCGCAACAAGTCAAGACAGAGCTGCAACAAGTCAAGACAGAGCTGCAACAAGTCAAGACAGAGCTGCAACAAGTCAAGACAGAGCTGCAACACGTCAAGACAGAGCTGCAACAAGTCAAGACAGAGCTGCAACAAGTCAAGACAGAGCTGCAACAAGTCAAGACAGAGTCAACAAGTCAAGACAGAGCTGCAACAAGTCAAGACAGAGTCAACAAGTCAAGACAGAGCTGCAACAAGTCAAGACAGAGCTGCAACAAGTCAAGACAGAGCCGCAACAAGTCAAGACAGAGTCAACAAGTCAAGACAGAGCTGCAACAAGTCAAGACAGAGTCAATAAGTCAAGACAGAGCTGCAACAAGTCAAGACAGAGTCAACAAGTCAAGACAGAGCTGCAACAAGTCAAGACAGAGCTGCAACAAGTCAAGACAGAGTCAACAAGTCAAGACAGAGCTGCAACAAGTCAAGACAGAGCTGCAACAAGTCAAGACAGAGCTGCAACAAGTCAAGACAGAGTCAACAAGTCAAGACAGAGCTGCAACAAGTCAAGACAGAGCTGCAACAAGTCAAGACAGAGCTGCAACAAGTCAAGACAGAGCTGCAACAAGTCAAGACAGAGTCAACAAGTCAAGACAGAGCTGCAACAAGTCAAGACAGAGCTGCAACAAGTCAAGACAGAGTCAACAAGTCAAGACAGAGCCAACAAGTCAAGACAGAGCTGCAACAAGTCAAGACAGAGCTGCAACAAGTCAAGACAGAGCTGCAACAAGTCAAGACAGAGCCGCAACAAGTCAAGACAGAGCCGCAACAAGTCAAGACAGAGCCGCAACAAGTCAAGACAGAGCTGCAACAAGTCAAGACAGAGCTGCAACAAGTCAAGACAGAGCTGCAACAAGTCAAGACAGAGTCAACAAGTCAAGACAGAGCTGCAACAAGTCAAGACAGAGCTGCAACAAGTCAAGACAGAGCCGCAACAAGTCAAGACAGAGTCAACAAGTCAAGACAGAGCTGCAACAAGTCAAGACAGAGCTGCAACAAGTCAAGACAGGGCTGCAACAAGTCAAGACAGAGCTGCAACAAGTCAAGACAGAGCTGCAACAAGTCAAGACAGAGCTGCAACAAGTCAAGACAGAGCTGCAACAAGTCAAGACAGAGCTGCAACAAGTCAAGACAGAGCTGCAACAAGTCAAGACAGAGTCAACAAGTCAAGACAGAGCCAACAAGTCAAGACAGAGCTGCAACAAGTCAAGACAGAGCCCCAACAAGTCAAGACAGAGCTGCAACAAGTCAAGACAGAGCTGCAACAAGTCAAGACAGAGCCAACAAGTCAAGACAGAACCGCAACAAGTCAAGACAGAGCTGCAACAAGTCAAGACAGAGCTGCAACAAGTCAAGACAGAGCCGCAACAAGTCAAGACAGAGCCGCAACAAGTCAAGACAGAGCTGCAACAAGTCAAGACAGAGTCAACAAGTCAAGACAGAGTCAACAAGTCAAGACAGAGCTGCAACAAGTCAAGACAGAGCTGCAACAAGTCAAGACAGAGCCGCAACAAGTCAAGACAGAGCTGCAACAAGTCAAGACGGAGCTGCAACAAGTCAAGACGGAGCTGCAACAAGTCAAGACGGAGCTGCAACAAGTCAAGACAGAGTCAACAAGTCAAGACAGAGTCAACAAGTCAAGACAGAGCTGCAACAAGTCAAGACAGAGCCGCAACAAGTCAAGACAGAGTCAACAAGTCAAGACAGAGCCGCAACAAGTCAAGACAGAGCTGCAACAAGTCAAGACAGAGCTGCAACAAGTCAAGACAGAGCTGCAACAAGTCAAGACAGAGCTGCAACAAGTCAAGACAGAGACAACAAGTCAAGACAGAGCTGCAACAAGTCAAGACAGAGCTGCAACAAGTCAAGACAGAGCTGCAACAAGTCAAGACAGAGCCGCAACAAGTCAAGACAGAGCTGCAACAAGTCAAGACAGAGCTGCAACAAGTCAAGACAGAGCTGCAACAAGTGAAGACGTAGCTGCAACAACGGCTACGCCGGCGTCAGGAGAAGAAAGACAATCCGCTGAGTCGTCTGAGTCTGATAATGAGCCGGACTCGGAGCAGGGACTTTCACAAAATCCTTGGCCGTATCTTAACTCAATGTTTGAGTTCGACCGAGTAAAAAACGAGAGCACAGACAAACCACAGACATTTATTTTCAAATGTTTATTGTGTCTGCCGAAGCAGAACTACCTCTCTGCTTTCAACAACTCAACATCGAATTCTCAGAAACAAGAGTTAAAAGATCCTTAAATTAATTTAGAAAAAATATAGTAATTTACTGATGTGGAAAATAAGAAATTTACTCTTACTCTTACTTTTACTTAAAGTAAATTTAAAAGCATTTACTTTTGGATACTTAAGTACCTTTAAAAGCAAGTACTTCTCTACTCTAACTCGAGTAATATTTTGACTGAGCTACTTTTACTTGTAACGGAGTAAATTTTGACCAGTAGTATTTGTACTCTTACTCAAGTACTGAGTACTCTGTCCACCTCTGCTACCAGGTACTCCGAACACCGGCTCAGATAGGAACCCAGGTATATTCTTTTGGTTTTAGAGCCTTTAGTTCATCTAATGTGTCTTGTTGGAGGGTGCATCCTTGCTGTGCTCGCCTGTGTTTTTCTTCTACTTTCCTCAAAAAAATAATCACAATAATAAAATATTTACATGCAGTATATGCATGTAAAATTTACCTAAACATATTAACAGGGTAAAGGCTGAATTATGCTTCTGCGTCAAAACGACGTCGTGTCTACGGCGTGTGGTTTTTGTACACGCAGAGGACACGCCGTCACATGCGCCGTCAGTGACGTGCACCTCCCGAAAATTGTAACTACGCGTCGAGGAGACGCCGTCCACACGCAGACCGAGAGGGCTGTGATTGGTTCGTTTGAAAGCGAAGCATTTCCGGTTTCCGGTTTGAATCAGTAGTGAACTTCCAGGGCTTTTTTCTTCGTTTATATGTGATTTTTTTTGTTTTTGTTTTTTGCACAATAGTTGTCCTTATTTCTTTGATTTACTGTGAGCGGAAAAAGTCGGATAAACCATTCAGTCGCGGTGCAGTACCCCCCGCGGCCACTAGTTAGCGATCTTTTTCTGAATGGTTTATCCGACTTTTTCCGGTCACAGTAAATCAAAGAAATAAGGACAACTATTGTGCAAAAAACAAAAACAAAAAAAATCACATATAAACGAAGAAAAAAGCCCTGGAAGTTCACTACTGATTCAAACCGGAAACCGAAATGCTTCGCTTTCAAACGAACCAATCACAGCCCTCTCGGTCTGCGTGTGGTCGGCGTCTCCTCGACGCGTAGTTACAATTTTCGGGAGGTGCACGTCACTGACGGCGCATGTGACGGCGTGTCCTCTGCGTGTACAAAAACCACACGCCGTAGACACGGCGTCGTTTTGACGCAGAAGCATAATTCAGCCTTAAGACAGAAAATGTTGTCCCGACGGTGCGTACATGATGCAGATCTCCTGCCGAACATGCACTCAAGCTTTCAGACGCTTGCACTGACAAACACAGATCATGTTGACCCACAATACCTCCATCTAGAAGTCTAACTGAATGTAGCGCGATGTCCAGAGGTCCTTTGAAGCGCTGCTGGATTTCAGCTCCCAGCTGTGGTCCAATAGCTATCATATAAAAAGGAAAAGAGTTTAAGATAGTGGATTCTGTGATGACAGGGGAAATAACACGATTCCTCTGCTCTTGTTTTCCTTTTTCATTTTTGATTCCTTTTTCTTACCATCTAGGTTTCTGACAACCTCCTGCACAGTTTTGTTGCTCTCGTTTACCACGTAGTCGACTTGCTGGAAGGGAAAACAAAACCAGTTGTCCAGGCGTGTAAACATAAACACACATTCTTGTCCTCCACTCTGAGATTTAGCCTTGTGTATCCTAAGATAAGCACATTGCAGAACTGAGAGCTGGTCCTGAAGCAGTGCACTGACTGGACGCTGTTTGCACTGGCACTAGGGTTGCCACCCGTCCCGTAAAATACGGAATTGTCCTTTATTTGAGAAAAAAATGTTGCGTCCCGTATTGAACTAATACGGGACACGATTTGTACCGTATTTTCATTAACTTTTACACCATATTCTAGTTGAATTATTGAAATAAATTAACTTTTACACCATATTCTAGTTGAATTATTGAAATAAATTAACTTTTACACCATATTCTAGTTGAATTATTGAAATAAATTAACTTTTACACCATATTCTAGTTGAATTATTGAAATAAATTAACTTTTACACCATATTCTAGTTGAATTATTGAAATAAATTAACTTTTACACCATATTCTAGTTGAATTATTGAAATAAATTAACTTTTACACCATATTCTAGTTGAATTATTGAAACAAATTAACTTTTACACCATATTCTAGTTGAATTATTGAAATAAATTAACTTTTACACCATATTCTAGTTGAATTATTGAAATAAATTAACTTTTACACCATATTCTAGTTGAATTATTGAAATAAATTAACTTTTACACCATATTCTAGTTGAATTATTGAAACAAATTAACTTTTACACGATATTCTAGTTGAATTATTGAAATAAATTAACTTTTACACCATATTCTAGTTGAATTATTGAAACAAATTAACTTTTACACCATATTCTAGTTGAATTATTGAAATAAATTAACTTTTACACCATATTCTAGTTGAATTATTGAAATAAATTAACTTTTACACCATATTCTAGTTGAATTATTGAAATAAATTAACTTTTACACCATATTCTAGTTGAATTATTGAAACAAATTAACTTTTACACCATATTCTAGTTGAATTATTGAAATAAATTAACTTTTACACCATATTCTAGTTGAATTATTGAAATAAATTAACTTTTACACCATATTCTAGTTGAATTATTGAAACAAATTAACTTTTACACCATATTCTTCACCTGTATCTATATTCTACATCTGGGCTGATATGGACATACGTAGCATAGGAGGCTATTTCAGCTGCTATATGGTTGTCCGTCTGTACAGTCATGCAAGTTCAATGCTATTAAAGCACTTTAAACTTTAAATCAAAGCATTTTGTTTTTTCATATAAAATAAACACATTTTTATTCAGTTTAGAAGTTTTGGGGCTTTTTTTTTTGGCTCCTGCGCTGCTGAAATCCGGGCGTCCCTTATTTCTATTTCAGAAAGGTGGCAACCCTAACTGGCACACAAAAAGCTGTTGTATCACTGCATATTGATGGCAGGAGTGCAGAACATAAGGTGTTAAATTCAGACCAGAAATTGTTTAGATTTTTTTTTTAGCAACACAGAGACTGAGAGGAAAGATACTCAGAAATCAGAGCTCATAAATGCGGCCGTGTTGACGTCACGGACATTGGACATGTGAGTACTTCGTGCTTTACACAAGAGTGAGTGTTCCCTTGCCTGGGGCACAGCAGTGAGGAAGGTGTGGATGTTGCCTAGGATGTTGTTGATCTCCCCTGGACTCTGGTCCACGCTCGCTTTAAGAGCGTCATTGCTTCTGAACATACAGATGTTCCCTGCACTATTAGAAATAAATAGATAAAACAAAAATAAAAGTCATATAAATATCGGGACAGTTAAAATGCAGCATGAACACATTCAGCTTCAGACATCAGCTCAGCGTCACGCGGCCCAAACGCGCACACAAGACTGCAGTCACACACCCACTCACAAGATAATGATGGTGGTGCTGAATGCAAAAATGTAGAGCGTTCTCCTGCGGCAGTGGATGGAGGACGTCTGCTTTTGGTACATCTTCCCACCACAGTTGCCACAGCAGCGACAGCAGGCCAGGATGAAACCCACGATAGGCATGAGAATGATATACAGGACGCCAATGGCTACACACACCAGGAAACCTACTTGATACACCAGGGCCTGAACACAAGAACAGACAAAACTGATATTGTGACTTAAATGTTGATATGAAGGTTAATACAGCAAGTCCTTGTGGCCTGTTGTGACATCAGATACCAGCATCACTGAGCAGTAGTTTCCCTTCAACACGGTGACGATACACAGAGGTGTCTTCAGTATTCACATTCATTACTCAGGTAGAAGTATAGATACTAGAGTTTAAAAATACTCCGGTAGAAGTTGAAGTATCAACTCAAGTTTTTTACTCAAGTAAAAGTATAAAAGTACTGGTTTCAAAACTACTTAAAGTATAAAAGTAAAAGTAATGTAAGGGGGAAAAAAGCCATTAAGGACAAAAGCCATTGAACATGAATGCATCTTAGTATAATGCAAATATATTAAAGAACCATATATGTGTACTATTGAGCATTAACATGTGTTAATATAAATATATTAAAGAAGCATATATGTGTACTATTGAGCATTAACATGTGTTTCAGAGAGCAGCAGATATGTTGACTAGTTCCCTATAAGTATTGTAATGGTGCAAAAAGTCAAACTTCAGAGGCATGTTATCATTTATCCTAACCTTTATTGGAATGAACATCCAAGTTTAGTTGCAGGAATCTGAGGGAACGGATGTAAGAACAAAACTGGACAAGAACATCTGAAACAACCACAACCAAATTCACTCTATCCGGATGGAGCAATTTAACTGGATAGTTTTTTTTTAAAGGCCGAAATGAAATAGAGTAACGAGGCTGTTTTTAAAATGTAAGGAGTAAAAAGTACAGATAATTGCGTGAAAATGTAAGGAGTAAAAGTAAAAAGTCGTCTGAAAAATTATTACTCCAGTGAAGTATAGATAACCAAAATTTCTACTTAAGTAAGGTAACAAAGTATTTGTACTTCGTTACTTGACACCTCTGACGATACACAAGTGAGTAACGTCAGCGCGCATGAATAGATATTCACACACTGATGCTTCAACACGTGTGTGCATTCACTTACTTCTTTGATGATGTCTTGAGACTCAGTCTGTTTGGATTGATCCACTATTTTCAGGATCAAATCTAGAAAGAAACAAGAGGGGGAAAAGTTTGACTTTGTGTTTTTCGATAAATCAAATCAAATCAAATCAAACTTTATTTGTAAAGCACCTTTCATACAAAAAATGTAACACAAAGTGCTTTTCATAAAACATAAACATAAAATTTATTAATGATAATAAAAACCTATCTTTGTTATGTTTTTAATATGTGGAATAAAAGTGAGCTCAGAGTCAAAAATCACGCCCAGATTTTTAACTGATTTTGAGGGTTTAAAATCCTGTAACTTTGGTAAAAGTTTCTCTCTCTGGCCTTCAGGACCGATGAGTAAATAATAATAATACGAGAAGAGACACACATTTCGGTAGAAGACAAAAAATATCTATTTCACGTCTCTTTCCTTGTCATCCACGCACACAAAAGCCTCGCCACTAGGACAACGTGTCTTTTCCCATTTACAAACGTTTTAATCTGTCTATGATGTAACAAAAAAAAAAAGAAATGGAAATCTGACACCAACATCTCATTGTTGTTGGGAAACCAGGACGGACGGCTTGCTAGAGAGATTAGATTATTTTCTATACACACACAAGCAAAAAAAAAACAAGACAAAACTTTATGGTGCTTCTGAACTCTTTTTGTGTTTTTCTAATCAACTGAAATATACGAAAGCAAGAAGTGCTTTTGACACAATCTGTGCTCTTGTCACCACCCGTATGGATTTCCTTTTCTCTCACTTCCAAACACTTCCAACCTCAGAAACCCACAGTCTTCAGCGAGCCATGAAGTCATTTGCCTTTTATGACGGGGAGATGAAAGACAAAGAGTTCAAATGTTTCACACCTTTTAGTTAAAATCCAAAGGGTAACAATAGTCTCTTTATAGGTCATCAAGTGACTATTGTTGAAATGCACTCATGATCTTAATGACCATCAATGAGTTTACAATAAGCTCGAGCTGGTCAAAGGTTGTCAGACAGGTTTTTGAGCCCGTCTGTTCTCCTTTTTGAAATGAATACGAAGAAGGAAGTAATACAGAGCAATTACAGAGTATGACAGTAACAGTAACAGAGCACAAGTGCACTCTGTGCCAGGAAACAGGACAACTATAGACAAAAGGAGCCCATAAAAGGTTAAAGATTGACTAAGTTAAACAAGAATGCCCCATTAACTTACTGATTGGCCAGAACTTAAGGTCTCGTTGCTGGCGTTTAGAGCACAGGGCTGGAGTGAGGGCCAGGGCAGAGCAACTAAGCCACCTGATTTGAGTATGGTATCATTTGCACCTGACTAATCTGCGGACTGGCAGCAGGAAATCCACAATTGTACTCAGTACTCGAGTTGTAAAAAGAATTCAGGGGGGATGGTGGATTTTATCATATGGGGACAGATAATTTGTGCTGATTACAAATAATATAATATATTACAAATTATAGCAGTGACCAAAACACCTGCAGAAATACTGCAGGAATGACATAGCAGCAGTTAAATGCAGCCTTCTGTAAGCTTTAAATATCCACTGGGCTTACATCAAATACATCAAAACACAACAATAAAAAACACTTTTCTGAACTTATCAATATGACTCTGTCCTTCACAGGATAAGTAAAATGGATCACTGCAAAAACTCCAAATGTTAACAAGAATATTTGTCTTATTTCTAGTTAAAATGTCTCATTTTAGTAAAAAAAATCTCATTATTCTTAAAACAAGACTCATCACTGGAAAAAACAACAATTTTCACCTTGTTACAACCAATAACGTAATAATGTGCCAATAATGTAATAAAACTTTTGAGTCAATAATGTAATAACTTTTTGCCGATAATGTAATAATTTTGTAATATTTTTTTAATACCAGGCCAATAACGTAATAACCAGCCAATAATATAATGCCTTATTACATTATCGGCAAAAAGTTATTACGTTATTGGCTCAAAAGTTTTATTACATTATTGGCACATTATTACACTATTGGCTTTATTACATTTGAAATGGCCAAAATTATTACGTTATTGGCCATTATTATGTTTTTGGTTGTAACACACCTGTTTCAAGTAGATTTTCACTTGAAATAAGTAGAAAAATCTACCAGTGGAACAAGATTTTTTTGCTTGTAATAAGAAGATAAAATCTTGTCCCACTGGCCGATTTTCCTACTTATTTAAAGTGAAAATGTACTTGAAACAGGTGAAAATGGTCAAATAAGTTATTTTTCTGGTGATGACTCTAAATGTTGAAATAGCAGTAAAACCACATTCATTGATGAAATGACATAAGGGATGGAAAGGAGGGATTGCAGTTTTACAGGGGGGAGGATTTGGACCGTTTTTATTTCAGGGGGGATGCCATCCTCCCTCATCCCCCCTCAACTCGAGTACTGATTGTACTCAAACAGCATCAGTGACCATCACTTAGACGAGGAGCAACACATTACAGCAGAGATTCATCACATCTTATTAAGACTTATTAGGATACTGACCTTGGGGAAAGGGGTTTGGCTGGACTGTGTTCAGGAAGGACTGGACCAAAGCCGCCAAAAAGCCCACTCCGGGGTTCTCCTTGGCGGTGGCCTGATACTGCGGCGGCGTGAAGTTCTTTGGGGCCAAGGCTGCCGAACAGGCGGCCCCCGGGTGGACGGACTGGATAAAGATGAAACCCAGCAGCATCAGTCCCACTGCGCCCCCGAGGCCTCCGGCACGGCACCGCCACCCGCCACTCCCCATACTCTCACATAATGCCATCTTCATAAGTCGGACCATGTGGGGAAATGCCCGGGAGGACAAAACTGGCTTGCAGAATGATTAACTCTTGGAACAAGTTCTCTCGTCTGGGTGCATCTGCAAACAGGAAAGATACACTGATTGCGGTGGCATGCTCACAAAAGAAGGAAGAATCTGAGATTGCAGACGGGACTCAAATAAACCCACGGACTGAGTCACACAAGGAGAGGTCACAGAACAGCTCTCTGCAGTGTGGTGATGGAAAAGAACTGCCGCTATCTTGAAGAAGAACCGCCACAATGGCATTTTAAAAATAGGAAAGCTAAATGTTAAGTCAACGCCAATTTAGCTTCAAAAGGAGCAGTGCCCTTCAAGTTTCTGTTTTATGCTGCTTATCTGGAGATTTAATTGAACTGTGGAAGGTGCTGACTTTTATAAAGTTGTAAGAAAGTCAAGAAGTATTAATATAACCTGCCAGAGCCATAATCCTATAAACAGAGAGATTAGCTGCATTTGACTCAGTTATGGTACCAGCATCAACTTTGTTTATCCCAAAACCATCCTGGTCTCTCGGAGCAGGACACTTTCAACCCCACAGTAAAAAAAACTTTTTAGCAGAGGTGGAAAAAGTACTGAAAAATTGTAATTGAGTAAAAGTATCTTTACTTTGCTTAAATCCTACTCAACGTAAAAGTAAAAGTACTCATCTAAAAATGTACTCGAGTAAAAGTACAGAGTACTTAATTTAAAATGTAATTTGAGTAAAAGTTACTTTCAGTTATTTAATGCAAAAAAAGGATTAGTCAAATCAAATCCAGCACAAGTTGTTTTAATTAACTTTGAGGCATATTAAAGTAAACATCCACACTTGTAAAAGCTCAGCTAAGCTCAATAACATGATGATCCTTTTACTTCTGCAGAACAGGACAAAAAGGACAGTCCCAACCTGTACTGTAAAGTGCAAACTATTTTCAGTCATATTGTCCAACCGACAACACTAAAACCAGAATCAAAGTATTCAAACACAAAATAAAGTGCCCAATGCCCGCAGGATCCTGCTATTCACAATAAACCACAATAAAATGCCCACAAGATTTTCACCATAAATTTTGTACTCAGTAACGTGAGGGGTTTCAAATGTAGCGAAGTAAAATACTTGGGTCAAAATGTACTCGAGTAAAAGTAAAAATTACATATTTCAAAAACTACTTCGAAAATTACAAATTACTCATAAAAAGTACTCGATTACAGTAACATGAGTAAATGTAATTTGTTACTTTCCACCCCTGCTTTTTAGACATGCTTTTTTAAACAAATCACTTTATGACGATAAAGCCATAATCTAATTAAACACATGTTCTTCTGTTTACACTCAAAACACAAGCAGGTGAGATCAAATAGAAAAAGAAAAAAAACAGAAGAAAATGAGAGCGCAGGAGACAGAAACCAGAGGGAGCAGGTTGTCTTTTTTTTTTTCTTCTTCAGTGTACTTACCTTTCTTGGCTAAACAGTGCAGGACCCTTGTGCCGGTCTGAGGGAGAAACCTGACCCGTCTGCTCCTGATGGGAAGTTCAGTGTTCACTGGCCTTGAGAGCACCAGCTCTGAGGATAGAGGGAGGAAGGAGGACACGGATTGGAGGACGGCAAAGGGAGGGTCTTACAAAGTGGCATCGGGAGAGAGGGAGGGAGGAACATGGGATGCAGAGAAGTAGTAAATGACTGGAAAAGCTGCTGTAAAACAAATGGGATGGTTCCTATTTGATTTACAGGATCCTGGTAAAGGCCAAAGGTCTTAATGTGTTACTTAAACTCACAGGTGGACAGTAACGGAGTAAATTTACTTGAGTACTGTTCTTAAGTACATATCCAGAGGATTTGTACTTTACCTGAGTATTAGATTTCTTTGGTACTTATTACTCTTACTTGAATACATTTCCAAGACAAATATTTTTACTTTTACTCGAGTAAATTTCTAGGAAGGCTGAAAAGTACTCGTTACTTTCAGGTCTGCTCTTTTTTCTTCTTCAGGTTTTATATAACATTGTGGTTCTAAAAGCAGCACATCAGTGCAGCTGGTTTCAAAGAGTTAATTCTCAGAAACAAGAGTTAAAAGATCCTTAAATTAATTTAGAAAAAATATAGTAATTTACTGATGTGGAAAATAAGAAATTTACTCTTACTCTTACTTTTACTTAAAGTAAATTTAAAAGCATTTACTTTTGGATACTTAAGTACCTTTAAAAGCAAGTACTTTTCTACTCTTACTCGAGTAATATTTTGACTGAGCTACTTTTACTTGTAACGGAGTAAATTTTGACCAGTAGTATTTGTACTCTTACTCAAGTACTGGGGTCGAGTACTCTGTCCACCTCAGCTTAAACTGAAATATAAGCACAATAAAAAAATACAAGTTTTCCTTAATAGACTAGTATAAACAAAGAGGAGCAAAATACATTTGATCTATGTTCTAACACAAGGTCATTTATTTGATTCATAATTGTCCAGTGATCCAATCATTCTGCAAAGGTGTGGTGAGTAAACACGCAGACCAAACATAGGAGAAAACACACCCCCGTAAATGATTTGTTGGAGCAATAAATATCTGACTCTTGTCAAGAGAAGGTTCCCAGAAATAAAAAATGTTTTTAGCAACGGTTATAAGTAATATCAAAACCAAAATATTGTGCAGCAGAACAAGTCAAAACAAGAATATAACGACAGCAGACACTATCTCTTTTCAAACTAGTCTCAGGAGAGGAGCAACCTGTGGATGAGACGGAGAGGGTTTTATTATATTCCTTTAACCTGCTCTGATCTGGTGACTACTCCCCCTGTTTTCATCACTGCTAATGAGGTCTAGATGGGGAAGTGGGATCCCAACCAGCGGGGCGATGCAGTACTCTTATAAGACTAAAGAAAAGGGAAATATATCTATTTGCATGAAGAGGAACACTATAACTGATAGATAGATGGACCCAACTGACATGTGAACATCTAATTTCCCTAACTAAAGTCCACTGATGGGGGAAATAACTACTCAGAGCTTGTGCACTTCCTCTTCGATTGTTTTCATGTTCAGGTAGTTACTTGTCCACCCGTTCCTGGTTCTGCTCAACAAAGGCTCATCTATTACAAACTGATCCTTCAATCCACTAACAGGCCAGGTTTGCTGTGTTTACACTCAGATTATCCTCCTCTCCTGTCTTCCTGAAATATCCAATCCAGCTCATACAGTGGGGAGAACAAGTATTTGATGTAAATGCAAATTAATCACTTAAAAATCATACAATGTGATTTTCTGGATTTTTTTTTTTAGATTCCATCACTCACAGTTGAAGAGTACCTATGATAAAAATTACAGACTTCTACATGCTTTTCAAGTGGGAAAACCTGCAAAATAGGCAGTGTATCAAATACCGTATTTTCTGGACTATAAGCCGTTACTTTTTTCATAGGTTTTCAACCATGCGGCTTATACAAAGGTGCGGCTATTCTGTTGATTTTTCTTCAACCGCTAGGGGGAGTGCTAACCGGAATTAGAATAAAAACTAAGACAAAATAAATGCAAAGAAGAATACGCTACTTCTTCTTTAGCAGATAGAAGTAGAAGCAGATTTCAAACAGATAAATAGATAAATAAATACCGGTTATTTTCTCTTGGTTCTGTCCCGTTTTAATCAGCAAAGTTGCTGCCGTGTTAAAAGACAAACATGTACATCATTTACAGTTCAAAATCCTTCTGTATCTGACATAAATATCGAAATATCTAATCTGACAACAGAAATATCTAATCTAACAACATAAATATATTTGCGGCTTGCATATCTTTTTTTTTTAAATAGAGCAGATGCGGCTTATATACAGGTGCGGCTTGTATATATTTTTTTTATTATTTTTTTAAAAATAGAGCGGGTGCGGCTTATATACAGGTGCGGCTTATAGTCCAGAAAATACGGTACTTGTTCTCCCCACTGTATGAATATTATTCCCTCCTCCATGTGGCTAGGTTTTTCTCCAGCTGTTTTTTCTTCTTCTTTTGTTCAACACTTATCAATGGGAAGCAGGCAAACAATGGTCACTATCTTGTGTAAATTCGATTAACATTTGGTTTCAAAACTTGCGGCAACAATGACACAGCCTTCAAACATTACACAGAGGCATCTACACGGTAGTTTCTGTCATTATTCCTCACAGTTTACAGTGGATATGAGCTCTCCTCTAAGGTTTTCAAATAGCTTTAGATCAGCACTCATAGATGGACATTATCATTTCCATTTCATCTGTTACTCAGCGTTCCTGGATGTTTGTGGCGAGTCACTGTCCCGCTGAAAAAGCCAACATCCTGGCCTCTGACCTATTTTCACTTTTCAACTACCTTGTAATCTGTTAATCATTCATTTAGTTAGTTAGTTAGTTAGTGATTTATTCCGAACATGCAAATGATATATAACGTAAATATGAACAAGTAAAACAGAAATAATAATACAAAATGGCCGATCAAGACAATTTTACAAAACAAAACTAAATAAAACAAAAAAACAGCATAAAACAAAAAAACAGCACAGTAATTTCACTTGCATGTCCGAAAAGGGGTGGGAAGAAGTATAACTTATTTAATCCCGCCCCTTCTCCATAAAATATTAACAATATTTATTTATGTCCTTCTTATTTTTACATTACTCTTTTCTTAATTATATATAAATATATACATACACACACACACGCACGCACACACATACATACTGTACATACATAATATACACATACACACAAACATACAAGTACACATACATACATACACACACATACACTCTTTTTTCGTTATATTTCTTAATTGTGCTGACAACATATAAATAAATAATAATTAACAAAAGAAAAAATATATAAATATACATATATACATATATATATATATATATATATATATATATATATATATATATATATATATATATATATATATATATATATATATATATACACATATATACACATAAACAATGAACACATGGTGACAGTCATTAACCCTAATCCCTGTACCTTGTGAAAAATATTTTTCTATACGTGTTTTTGAAATGATTTATGTTTGAACATTCCTTTTTTTTTTTTTTTTTTTTCCAAACTTTATTTTAAAGTTTCAATCACAGTCAGAACATTGACAGTGGACAATACAAAACAGTCAGGCATCAAGGAATTAAATAAACAAATATAGTATGAGACATAAAGTGGATGACGTGCATAAGTAACATAAATCTAATAAAATAAATGAAACTAAATAAAAAGAAAGAAAATGGCAGGGCATATATTAAATTTCTCCAAATATTTCTTCAATTATGTTAACAGTGTGTATACATTTTTTATTATCAATTCTTTTAATACATTCAAGGTAGTTATTGAATCAATTTCAAAAGCAGGAAAGAAAGGTCGACCTTTGGAAAATTTGGTTTTATGTATGTGGAATTTTGCAATTAGAATAATCAGATTAATTAAGTGTTGCATTTTCCTATCTTTATTATTATAGTATAACAGTATATCTTTGACATTTAAATTAATTGGTATGTTGGAATGTGATGAGATGTAAGCTTCAATTTTTTTCCAAAAAATCTGGGAAAAATTACATTCAAAGAAAAGGTGCCTAATCGTTTCCACTTCAGCATTACAAAATACACAATTGGCATCAATATTGACAAATTTTGACTGTTTGAACATTCCTTGTGCTCCTCCCTCCCTCATTTGACGACTCAACAGGTGAGTTCCACAGGATGATAGATGCTTATGTGTTTCTTTTAGACACCTACTAACACAGTCATGGACTACATTCCCCTGGAGTTCTACTTCCCCACGACAGACTCGGGCTGACCTATGGAAATGTTTGCAGATGTCTTGCTTTTCTTTCAGTGGGGACATGCACTGGACATGCCCTAGAAACTGCGGATGAACGCTCCAGGGCAGCCTGAAGATCTTTATGATGCCCGTAGTCACAATCGAGGCCGACATTCTTAACTTCCTCTTCACTCGTGAGGCATTTTTATGTCAGTATGCTTCCAGCGCTTGGGACTTTAGAGATAGTAGCCGTAAAACCATCATTCACTGGTTAATTTAGGTCATGTGAAAACTGATAATGGGATCACGCTTGGCTCTTTTCTTTTGGCCCTTGTAATTGAAAGTAAATTAAAAAAGCTGTGGAATGTTATGGAATAATCTTTACTTACAAGTTTGAAATAGCTCATTTATTACTTTATCAGTTCTGAAGCAGCATGACTCCAGACTCTTGTTGTACTTACCCGTTTTGTGAAGGAAAACACTCCACCTACAATCCTAACATCTCATTAGTAACCCGTCCTTTTTCTTAATAGCCAACAAAGCTTCTGCAAATAAACTCTTTATACATGAGAAAATAGATGAGTCACATTGATTCATTCAAGACAAAATGGTGTTGAATTTGGGAATAAAAAGGGCAGCTTGTTCACATATAACTAGTAGGGTTGCCACCTTTCAGAAATAGAAATAAGCGACGCCCTGATTTCAGCAGCGCAGGAGCCAAAAACAAAAGCCCCAAAACTTCTAAACTGAATAAAAATGTGTTTATTTTATATGAAAAAACTAAATGCTTTGATTTAAAGTTTAAAGTGCTTTAATAGCATTGAACTTGCATGACTGTACAGACAGACAACCATATAGCAACTGAAATATCCTCCTATGCGGTGTACGTCCACATCAGCCCAGATGTATAATATAGCTACAGGTGAAGAATATGGTGTAAAAGTTAATTTATTTCAATAATTCAACTAGAATATGGTGTAAAAGTTAATTTATTTCAATAATTCAACTAGAATATGGTGTAAAAGTTCATTTATTTCAATAATTCAACTAGAATATGGTGTAAAAGTTAATTTATTTCAATAATTCAACTAGAATATGGTGTAAAAGTTAATTTATTTCAATAATTCAACTAGAATATGGTGTAAAAGTTAATTTATTTCAATAATTCAACTAGAATATGGTGTAAAAGTTCATTTATTTCAATAATTCAACTAGAATATGGTGTAAAAGTTAATTTATTTCAATAATTCAACTAGAATATGGTGTAAAAGTTCATTTATTTCAATAATTCAACTAGAATATGGTGTAAAAGTTAATTTATTTCAATAATTCAACTAGAATATGGTGTAAAAGTTAACTTATTTCAATAATTCAACTAGAATATGGTGTAAAAGTTAACTTATTTCAATAATTCAACTAGAATATGGTGTAAAAGTTAACTTATTTCAATAATTCAACTAGAATTTGGTGTAAAAGTTAATTTATTTCAATAATTCAACTAGAATATGGTGTAAAAGTTAATGAAAATACGGTACAAATCGTGTCCCGTATTAGTTCAATACGGCACGCAACATTTTT